>NC_051157.2:140168764-140275175 GCF_013339745.2 Dermacentor silvarum
TGCTCCTGGGTTGTTATACGCGTGCGTATTTGGGATTTGACATGCTCACGTTTCTTCTCCACTCTCACCTGTGAACTGAAACCAAATTATGTGGTTTAACGTTCCAAAGCAACATACTTCGAAGTAACGAGGGACACCGTCAGTATGGCGACTCCCAATTAATTTCGGCCACTTGGGTTTCTTTACATGCACAGAAACAGAAGTACACGAGCGCTCTTTACGTCATTTTGCTGTCACCGTGATGTTCCGTATACAGTCCAACTGCGATGAGAGGAAGATTTTGAAATGATGACGATGGTATAACGACGACAACGTGACAACGGTGGCGTGATCGAGGACTACGAGGAAGGGATGGCGACGAGTGCACGAGGACAAGCGGATGGCGAAGCTGGAGTGAAGATGGCGGCATAACAACGGATGCATGAGCGTGAACGTTGACGACAACGCAATGACGGCGATGACATGAGAATGGCGGAATAATCAGGATTAAATCCACGAGGAAGGGATGACGACGAATGTTTGAGTACAAGCGGATGACGAAGCTGAAATGAGATGGCGGCATGAGAACGACGGCATAATCAGGATTGAATGACGACGGCACGATTACGCTAGAATTGTGGAAAAGGAATGACGTCGATGGAACGACGACGGCATGAATGCAATGAGATGACGTTTCTTAAGTGACGACAATGGTAAAACGACAGCGTGACGATAACGAGAATGGTATATTACGACGACGACGTGATGGCGACGCCATGATGAGAGGATGACGATCAATTAGAATGACGACGATGCCTCGAGCGGCCAGTCGGGCGGTAATTTTGCGTGTATTCGCGGGCTTTTTTTCACGCTCGGAAAAACACCTTTATGTAGCATGTACGAATTGAGCAAAAAGCAAGCTGTATCGGGAGTTTTTCATGTTCTTCGACAATTTTCTCATTGGCACTTTTATACTACTTGTAACATTAAGAAGTTGATTATGTCATAAGACTAATTATGTAGTTAGGCGGAATGCAAAAATAATCTGAGTATCTCCAAGCGACTGTAAACAACATTACCTACTGCGTGGCCTATGCATATTTTTAATTCTTGGTGCATGATAGTTGGGACACCCTGCATATCAACTAATATGTTCTACTGCATGGAGACACATGTACCTACAATGGAAAAAGAAAGAACGAAAGGAAGGAAAATAACGTGTTAGGATCTATATTTGATACCGAGGACGTCAGCCAGTACAATAACAGCCAGAACATAACAGCCCATTATGAAAGAATGAAATGTAATTCGTTGTTAACAGTATGGCATGGGCATGGCATGTTGGCATATCGTTCTTTGTTCGCGAATATTAATTATAAGGTTCCAGCACGCGGTAAAAGCATTCAAGACTTTAATTATACTAATCAGCTGTCATTACGGTCCATTACTAATCAGCTGTCACTACCTACCTACCTACCTACCTACCTACCTACCTACCTACCTACCTACCTACCTACCTACCTACCTACCTACCTACCTACCTACCTACCTACCTACCTACCTACCTACCTACCTACCTACCTACCTACCTACCTACCTACCTACCTACCTACCTACCTACCTACCCTACCTACCTACTACCTACCTACCTACCTACCTACCTACCTCCTACCTACCTACCTACCTACCTACCTACCTACCTACCTACCTACCTACCTACCTACCTACCTACCTACCTACCTACCTACCTACCTACCTACCTACCTACCTACCTACCTCCTACCTACCTACCTACATACTACCTACCTACCTACCTACCTCCTACCTACCTACCTACCTACCTACCTACCTACCTACCTACCTACCTACCTACCTACCTACCTACCTACCTACCTACCTACCTACTACCTACCTACCTACCTACCTACCTACCTACTATACTACCTACCTACCTACCTACCTACCTACCTCCTACCTACCTACCTACTACCTACCTACCTACCTACCTACCTACCTACCTACCTACCTACCTACCTACCTACCTACCTACCTACCTACCTACCTACCTACCTACCTACCTACCTACCTACCTACCTACCTACCTACCTACCTACCTACCTCCTACCTACCTACCTACCTACCTACCTACCTACCTACCTACCTACCTACCTACCTACCTACTACCTACCTACCTACCTACCTACCTACCTACCTACCTACCTACCTACCTACCTACCTACCTACCTACCTACCTACCTACCTACCTACCTACCTACCTACCTACCTACCTACCTACCCTACCTACCTACCTACCTACCTACCTACCTACCTACCTACCTACTACCTACCTACCTACCTACCTACCTACCTACCTACCTACCTACCTACCTACCTACCTACCTACCTACCACCTACCTACCTACCTACCTACCTACCCTACTACCTACCTACCTACCTACCTACCTACCTACCTACCTACCTACCTACCTACCTACCTACCTACCTACCTACCTACCTACCTACCTACCTACCTACCTACCTACCTACCTACCCTACCTACCTACTACCTACCTACCCCTACCTACCTACCTACCTACCTACCTACCTACCTACCTACCTACCTACCTACCTACCTACCTACCTACCTACCTACCTACCTACCTACCTACCTACTACCTACCTACCTACCTACCTACCTACCTACCTACCTACCTACCTACCTACCTACCTACCTACCTACCTACCTACCTACCTACCTACCTACCTACCTACCTACCTACCTACCTACCTACCTACCTACCTACCTACCTACCTACCTACCTACCTACCTACCTACCTACCTACCTACCTACCTACCTACCTACCTACCTACCTACCTACCTACCTACCTACCTACCTACCTACCTACCTACCTACCTACTACCTACCTACCTACCTACCTACCTACCTACCTACCTACCTACCTACTACCTACCTACCTACCTACCTACCTACCTACCTACCTACCTACCTACCTACCTACCTACCTACCTACCTACCTACATACATACATACCTACCTACCTACTACATACCTACTACTACATACCTACCTACCTACCTCACATATCCTTACATACCTACCACTACCTACTACCTACTACATACCTACCATGACAGCCAGTTATATTCTTAGATGTCCGGAACGGTGTGATAAATACAGTGAACATCTTGGTTTCCTCGTTGAGTGGTCACTTGCCAATCACCGTTACATAGGTCTACCTGGGAAAAATTGACCCCCCCTGGGTCCTTGTCAACTTATTTCCTTCATTCGTGGCAATCGGGACAAGGGAACCCAAATCTGTTTGGCCGGTTGATCATCCGGTAATCTGTGCACAAGTGAGTCGACGAGTGTGGCTTGATACCAGACTCCACCCATTCCTTCCAACTCCTGTTTACGCATACTTTCTTTTCATGGCTTAGGCCTATAGGCCTTTTTACAAACACACATTTTTGTCGAAGTTCAAAAAGCCCTTCGATTGCAGCCGTGCGGGGGGGGGGGGGGGGGATAGGTGCCGACACACAAAAGTCAGAAATTTCAATGCAACCTCGTCGGAGCTTGTCATGGTCCTTTATTGTGATGGAATTAGATTGGAATGCTCGGTGTCGATAATGTCGTTCTAAAGAAAGTTCATCTTGAATAGTTTCATATCAGGCCGGGATAAAAGGAAATTGAACTCCGCTCCTGACATGACAAGGGTCCTCACGGTGAGCTCTTGATCTCTTAATTTCACTTTTGTATCCTTCCATTTTGCTAGCTCTCGACGATTTCCATCGTAACTTAGTACTTTCACAGTTCTTCCGGCAAAGATTTCGTCTTTGTCAGCTCTTGTTTTTTTTTCTCATTAATCAAAGCGACCGCGGCACCTGTATTGATGACCGCGGTCATCTCGGTATTATTCACGATCATTGGGACAAACAAAATGTTTGATTTCACAAGAAATATTGTCTCCTGTGTCTCACATGTCCCTACGCTCGCGGATTTCCCTAACCTGATCATAGCGGATTCCCCTTAACCTGGGACGCGATAACTCATGTTGGTAGAGTAGCCTTCTGTTATGTTCTGTGTCCATTCCCTTTCCGATTTATGTTGCACCTCGCCTATTGACGGACGTTGAGGCCAGGACTGAGATGACACATGTTTTAAGCAGTAGAGAAGCTCCTCAGAAGTGGACGGTGCTTTAACCTCGAATTATCCTTGGCTATATTTTCTCATCCTTTGTATCACTAGCGGCACGACACAGGTATCCGGAAGCGTGGGGTCCGCCAATTGCAGGAGTCGCCCCTTCTCAAAGTAATAGTCAAGCAAATTACTGTCTCTCTGCTTCTAAAAAATTACTTTGTCCCAAGAGTGTGCTGGGTTCATTTGAAATGTCGGAATAAAACTTTTTTTTTCAGGTTTCCCATATTTCTTTCCTACGTTTTTTGACGCGCAGATCATAACACTTTTTAGCGTTGCCACATACGTACGGGCGCATGTTAAGTATATCCGATCGCAGTCACCGAACCAGTGGTTCTGCTCGCACGCGTACTATAGAATAAATCTGGCCAGAGAGCGGCCCCAACTGTGCCACCATCAAACAATTCCAGCTTTACTGTCTCTTGGCGCATCGCACCAGCTGCAAGTGTGCTCAAAATTGGTTGCTGCTGTTCCATGTGCTGCATCTACGTTTGCGTTAATCGTCTTATCGCATTTACTATGCCCTGCAGAGATGGAAGCTTTGCGTTCCGATCTCTATCGCCTTGAGCGTCACACTTATTTACTATTTGTATTTTTGTAACCTCGTATAATCAAATTTTGTCAGTTCTATGTTGATTTTCATGGACCTCTTTCGGTGAAGTCGCTGATCGGTGCCTTGGCTTTGTTGGTGATCGTTTCGAGCAGACCAGGAGCGGCTTACACGAAGATTTAATAACGAAAATAATAACGAATTTAAGAACGCATTCTTAAATGTTCCCTCGATAACTCCTAGTCCGCAGTAGAACGTGTTGTTAAATTCGTTATTATTTTCGTTATTAAATGTTTGTGCAAGCCGCCCCAAGTCTAGTTAGTTCATCCGGCGCCGCAACGAAGTCATCACCTTACAAATCATAGCCCGTGATGAGGCGGCGGTCCGAGGTAGAATGTCACCCACATGGGGAGGGTAGGGGGGGGGGCGGTATTCTGCAAGTGTCCACCTAGTGGACATGTCAATTTCGTCTGCTGCTGAAGTGCTGATTGGCTGGGGGCGCCTGTCTCCTTGTGACGCGTACCCCAACCACGCCAATCGGAACTTCAGCAGCAGACGAAATGGACATGTCCACCAAGCCGACACTTACAGAATACGCCCCTTGGTTGCTGTCATCGGCTGCGCCTAATATAAAGTTCCAAAACACGGTAGAAGCCTCCAAGACTTTAATTCTACTAATCAGCTACCGATACGGTTCTCCGTGTCTTCGTTCTTCTCTCCACCTTTGTCGCCTTCGCTATCTGTTCATCCAGGATCACTGCATTAATAGCAATATTGTCATTTAATCTCCCCCGCCCCCTGCGCCTTGTCGCACCATGCTTCGGCTAATAATATATTTTTGTTGCTTGTCAATTTTTCTCATATGGATGCGCAGGCCGGAACCAACAACTGAACTTGCAAAAATAAGCGAGGATGTTTCCCAGCTCGCGCAGCCAGTGGCACCAGATGTGCCCACTGAGAGAGACCACTTCGAGCTGGCACGCGAAGAGAGTTGAAGTAAAAGCAAAAGAGGGGGGGTGACAGCAGGTGGGGGTTTGCCGCTGGCCGAGGAGATCGACCCTCCGACAGTGGGGTAGCGCGTTTTCTTCTATGCGCGTTGTTCGGGAGGGGGAAGGGAAGGGGGGGGGGGGGGGCACGAGATGGGTGCATGATTTCCCCCGTTTGTCTGTGAGTTCCCGTAAACTTGAGAAACCTGCGCTCGCACGCACAATGAGCAGTGCGGCCAATGCGTTTCCCGTGTCTCTTCTTTCGGGCCGGAAGCCGCGGTTTCCTCCAAGTCAGGCCTACGCGACGGAGCTGCAATCCTGCCGCGGAGTGGCAGCGTGCGCGTCACATATCGCTGCTTCTGCGTGCCGTGGATGGCGCTGCGGAGAGTAGAGATTACAGGGAAAGCAGTGAAGTGATTGATAGAACCGGAGCCGCTGAAGCGTAGGTAATGGCACAATATAGTGATAGAGGTATTAAATACGAAAGTTAAGATCGAGATCAAATAAGCAAAAGGCTAGATAGCGATATATGTATAGTAAAACCTGTTTAAATCAAGTAGGCTGGGTGACCAAATGTCCCCGCTCAGTTTCAAAGGGAATGTCAATAGACATTATCGTCATCATCAATAATTAGTTTTAGCTTGTTTGCATACGCATTACTCTTTACGATAATACCGGGTTGCGGTAAACGACTCTGGTGGTGATACCTTGCGACACTTTGTCCCACAATAAAGCATGACACGTTTTATTGTTACATGGGTGTACTCCTCTAAGCAATATTAAACAAAAGGGCGCGATTCTATCGCAGCCGCCACTTTATTACAGAAGAAAAGTAGAATGTAATTAGTTACTGCCATAATCTTTACGGAAATACCGGGTTGAAGCAAACGTAACGTTCATATTCATTGCAGCTGGAAAATTGCGCCATTCGAACGCCGTTATATAGTAAACAGCGAGTGGCTTGTCAGTCAGCTCGTTATAGTAAAAAGAAAATAAGGCTAGGGACGCCAGGAACGAAGGAACACGACAGCTGCTGCCAGCGTCAACGTGCCCGTTTTTTGTTGAAAATCATTTTTGTAAGCATTACGACCGTACGACCGTTTTACCTATATTACGCTTTCTTTTCATTCCATTGAAACGAGCTCTATTTGCAAAGAAAGACAGAACATTGAAAGTCGACGGAGAACCACTGTGCCGTTCTATTCGCAGTCCATGCCCGATACGATCGGAGTGTATAGGTAGAGTGCACTGTATACATAGTGCACGAAATTCTCTAATTTGAAACGACAAGTGCGATGGGCAATTAGACGTGGCGGCTATAGGACAATGAAACGCGCGACATTGCAGAAGGTTGCTAAAATTGCGTGGCAAGTATGTGGATGCGTAAGCAGCCCATCTACCACATTATCTGCCAATGAACTTCGACTGTTGAAAAGCGTGGGAGTCTTTTGTCACAGGGATAGCAAATATCTTTTTTTCCCCTTCTCATTGTTAGTAGATACTGCTCTTCCCGCCCTCTCTGTTACATCAGTTTTGTTTTTCTCTTTCTCTTTTTCGAAGACTTTATTGTTCTCTTATGCATAGACCAGCAGCAAGCCCAGGATTGTGGCCTTCCCTCCATGTGTCGTTTTAGCGATGTCGTCTAATTCTTGTTTTAACAGTTAGCGCCTCGCTCTGCACATGTAGTAGCGAACGAGTTGATAAAGATGAAATAACCTAAGGATGAAATAAGGAAGATTTAACGCTAACCGGGCTTACCTTAAAGTCTCATAGACTGTGGAATTAGGCAGTCCTGCGACTTCTACGCAAGCCCGGCGCGACTGCCACTCCAGTGCTACCGCTCCGCTTTTGCCCAAAAAAAGGAGGCTCCTGAGGCATCGATGTGCATGGTTTCGAAGCACTAAGCTTTTGGGCTGTGACCCTGTGCAGGGAAAAAAAAAAGGCATTCCTTGGGGTAGCGGGCACCGTGGGGTGGAGGCGTAGCGCGTGGTGAGGGGGACGCCTGCCCTGCGGAACAGCACCAGCAGCCCGTTTCTATTCAGCCGCTGCCGTGGGGGGGAAGGGCGGCCGACAGCGGACGCAGCTGTTCTCGGTTCGGGGGGCATGGGTCGCGGACCTGTTGGCTCAGCTCCGACTCCTTCCGAGGTGACGCACTCTCCTTGAAACCACGCTGCCAGCGCACGACGCGCAGCAGACTACATCCGAAGCGCCGCGCCAATCTGATCGCGTGTGTCCGCTACTCGACCAATCTATAGAGAGATGCGTTGGTGGCGACGCAATACGTATGCTCCTAAAGGAGGTAAAGGTAGGCTCATGTGTTTGACCTTTGTGTAGTTGTACGTCAGGACGTTATTTCTCCGTGGGAATTGCATTGTACTCTTATCGCGCGCTCTTGCAGCAACGATGTGTCGCTCTATTTGTTATCAGCGTGGTGCTTCGTTGTGATAGTGTCCGCCTCGTTGTGATAGCGTCTGCCTCAGCGTCGTGCTTCGTTGTCACAGTGGCTGCTCAAGTAACGGATGTCAGAGGCACGCGTTGACTGGTTGTCAGTGAAGTGGGGGCAACATAATAGACAAGCACGTTCAGCTACTCGCGAAGTTGGCCTCACGTTCCGAGGGCTGAGCGAACTGTGTGATGCGGGACAACCGCCACTGTTGATGTGACAGCGACATCGCGCATCCGGGTTTTGCGATAATTGGTGAGATGAAGATACGCGGAGCCACCCCTACATCTCCGGAAAGTGTTCTCCCATGGTTTCCTCGATCTGAATCGAAACTCCTGGCTCGGCGATGACAGCGATCCTGTGCCGTAAAATGGCTGCGTGACCGCGAGAAAAAGCGAGAGCGACGAATGAACGTAAGTCTCGGACCGCAAGCGGTTTGTTGTGTTCCAACTGGCCAAGAGATCGTCCTCTTCACTGCGCTCAAGAGACAATCAAAAGATGCCGCGTTTCATGCGGGCCACTCAGCGCACTCGACTGCTGCTCGTCCTCGTCGTTGCGTTCGCCGTACTCTTCATATGCGGGGTGGCCGAAGACAACGACCGACGCTCCGCGGTGCGGTCGACGTTGGCAACGCTCCTCGAGGGTGGTGGTGGAGAGGCGAGTAGCGGGAACGACGCACTCTCCGTCGCAGCCGCTCCGGAGGAATTGCATCGGTCGCAGAGCGTCCGACAAGTGGTGCACGGTGACTCTCGGTCTGCGTTTGTGCGCGGTGACTCGTCGGCTTCGGTGGCCGCTATTGGTATGGTGCACCAGGAGAGTGTGGAACAGCGGCAGAACGCCGCTGTCTGGCAGGGCCAGGCCGTCACCGTGGTCGGCCTACTGGGATTGACCGTTTTCGCGGTCATCGTAGCCGTCGTCGGACGGAAACTGTACCGATCTCGCAGGGAGCGACGCAATGGTGAGTTGAGATTCGCCGTATACCTGTCTTACCGCTTCTTTGTTTCGAGATTACGATCCGTCCGCATTTGCTGCACTTGATGTGCAGCAGAGTACGGAGACATCGATTGCATTCCAGAAACCGGGTTATCTCAGTTCAAGACGGTCGCGGAAAATGTGTAAAGAAAACGCGGACTTCTCATGGGGAGGATATCGCATCTCTCTTGTGTAGATATCTATAATGCGATGAAAAGTGAGCGACCGAACGGTCGATATCGGCGATATCAATCGGCGCCTTACGGTGTCGCACATCCGATATGCGCAAGATGGTATCAAGAGAAACGGTATCATCTTTTATAGAGAATTTATTTAGACGAAGATACTGTGCCGTGGGTAAAAAGACAACCAGGCCGTAATTAAGTGACGCGAAATCACGCTGGCAGGAGGTCACGTGCTTGAGGAGCTTGCATTTAGGCGCATCCCTCCGCTCTCGTTACCACGATCCATCGGGCGCCTGCATACCTTTCGCCTTCCTCGTAAATAATCATGGTGCTGTCGGTGTGTCGAAGCTTTACCTGCTTGTCTCCAATACTGTGGTTATCCGCCCCAACTTATAGTTGTGCCCAAACGTTCGCATTTGTTCTTCTCATGAATAATTTTCATTGTTTTGCGAGCGCAGAGGTAATACTTCGACGTAACTGAATGTTTATTAGCGGTAACGGAGCGCGTATTAGTGACATCATCGCTACGAACGATGGAGCTCTTCCCACGAACGACACCAACTCTTTCACGCGTCTGCACTAGCTGCCATTCGCCTACTTGTTGACGATGATTACATGTTTAAGTAATAGTATGATTAGATATTTACGTTGATGGCGAGTTCATGTAGACAATTCGATAGTTCTTTGTCGACTGAACGAAACACGAAAGCACGTCTGTCGTCTAGCTCATTTCATCCTCGGCCGTTCGCACCGAAATACGCGCAAAATAATTTCTGAGCTTGCGCAGCGTGGTGAAGCGAACTTGAGCACGGCGTAAATACTGAGGCGAAATTGCCTTACAAGTTTTCAGCTGTTTCCGGTGATCAAGGTCGACGATATAAATCACAGAAGAGACACAATCCAATGAGAGGTCAGACTCGAGGCTGCCGCGTATCAAGGCTGTGAAAACGCTACGATATTTCCTCAGTCGCAGCAGCCGCGCTCCTTCGTGAAGAAGTATACCGACAGGAATTTTTCGAGTTTCGTTTCTTTTCCTTCTTTCGTTACGTGAAGGGCTAAACACTCTTTAAACGCTTTAGAAAATGTTGGCGAGCGTCAGAGCGCCCTGAATAGTTTACTGTAGAATCCTCGTTTCTGCGAATCAATTAGTTCCGTTACATTTCGGCACCGAGGAGTTTAATGCGCCATGACGTCAGCATGCGCCGGCTCGCTCTGTTTGGGAGATCGCCATAGGCCCGCAGAATAAGAGCAAAGACTCACTCACCGTTATTTCGCAGGATATGCACTCACTGATCGATCACCGCCTCACGCTAGCTCAGCCCGTAGACACGCCCACACACTTTATTTTTTTTTAGAGCAACGCCACCATTATCTATATAAGCATTTTCGCTACGCAACGTAAGACAGATTGTGCTCCTTGTCATGACGTCAAGAAGATGTCGATGGCAGCGTGCGAGTCCGGCATTTCGAGACCAACGTTATGTAGCATCAAATCGACTGTCAACCTCTACTTCTTGCGGGAATTTCTCGACCTGTAACACTTGAGCCACGTGTGATCATTTTTGCGTACGCAAAGTGTGTGCGCGGGAGAGTGTCTGTAAAACTTCGAAAACATGGGTACTCCTTTTTAACTGAGAAGTTGGAGGCTGCTGCTGCTGATCGACCCCCCCCCTTCGGGCCAGCGCATATCTGCAGCTCTTGTTCTGGGAAACTGCTCCACGGCCTGGGCCGCTCTGCAGCAGCAGCAGCAGCGCCTTCGCGAAGGGAGATCCGGTTTTGTTCGCTTTGACGTCGTGCGCTGTTGCCCGCGGCGGCGGCGGCGGCGACGACCGCGCCAGGCGTGTGGGAACTTTGGAGTGCGGCAGCCTGCTTGGTTGGAGCGGGCCGGGGGAGACCTTCTTCTAAATGGGACGGCGGCTGCACCCCGCTCGCTCCTCTCTGGAACAATAAACTCGCGTGTCGCGATAACGCTGCGGTCGTGCGCGGCACTGGCAGAGCGGCGGCGGCGGAATATCCTTGGTGGATAAACACGCTAGGCCTGGCTGGCTGGCTGGCGCGTGCTTCGAGACTCGTCGTTGCTTTGCTCTCTTGCGGGGCTTTTTCCATTGGGACTGGAGAGCGACGCCGCCTGGCCCCGGCAGAACCGCACCGCTGCGTAAACTGCTCGACGACGCATTATTTTCCGGGTTCAGTCTTGCATTATTCAGCCCCCTCCCACGGTCTCTTCTTCTTTCTTTTTTTGTTTTTACCTCTCTTTCCGATCCCCGGCCGTGAGGACTTTCACCAACACATACGAGGAATTGCGTGTCGAGACCTGTCGGGAGTCACGCTGTCGCAGCTTTCTCGCCGCCACAAGCGACATCGGTCAGCGCTTGTGTGTGCGAGCGCCGGTTGTTGGTGTGATTTGTCAGACATTCGGGATAGAAATTCGAATGACCTCCGTGGAAGAAGACCTGCGTGGTATCTAGTCGTCACGACAAGAACTCTGCTGGGAGAACAAAAAATGGTATATATCTCATTTTTAGAACACGAATCGTTTTCTTATTGTTTCTTTCTGGAAACGTAGTCGGCAAGTCCTCTGCCGTGTTGTACACGAAAGAACGTGATGCCGCAAGATTTACACGTCGAAAGACGTCGCGTCGTCGTAGTGTACTTTCTGCGCCACAGTCATGTAATTTGAAGGATGGTTATACGTTACGTGGACACAGAAATTCAAGGTACTTATATAGAACAACGCCGTGTGTCATGCGATTGCACCTCATTTGTGGGTCCGTTCTGCTGCAGCGTGTCTCGGCAATGGATTCTTCGCGAGCAGCAGCTGTGATCCGTCAACTCTTTCGCGTTCTGAGGCGCCGTTTGTCCGCGGAGAGTATAGTGGCTGGCGTCTCGTAGCTAATTCCTGGCCCGCCAGCGCCTCTTCTTCCTCGTCTCAATCACTCTCTCTAGACGCCCGCCCTGCCAAGAACAACAAGGACGATCCTTGCCTTGGCCTCATCATCGTAAAGATGCGCGCTCGCTGTCAGTTGCGTCACGACGCGCTCCTCGTGCGTGCCGCGTGGGCCGACGAAGATTTTAAGCTACGGAATGGACGACGACCGTATTAGCTGGGAGCCTTGACCTTCAGTTTGTTTATCCAAACACTTCGCTTGATCTACAGAAAAACGAAAAAAAAAAAGAAAGAGGCGGAGAGATGACGACCGCATACGCTTTTCCCCGCTATATACCAGCGGAAACGCTTACTTAGTGCACACCGAGTTATTTGCCGAGCGCGGAGCAGGTATACACCGCCGTCCCGCAGGTTTAACTTCGGCGCTGCGAACGGTCGCTATAAGTCATGTAGACCCTCGTTGATACTCTCCACCTGAGGCGCTTGTGTACGGTGCTGTGATCTGCGTTAGGGTTGCAAATATAACGCAGAACTTGGTTTGGTGCAGTACGCAGTCGGGCGTAGTGTGTGTGTGTGTGTGTGTGTGTGTGTGTGTGTGTGTGTGTGTGTGTGTGTGTGTGTGTGTGTGACATAATAGAGAGAGAAAGAGATAAGCTTCAAGTGAATCCGCATGACCAGCGTGCTTACCCGATCCGTGGTGGATATGATGGAATGAAAAGATAAGCAGAGGACACATCACGGACGTACGGTAAACACGGAACAGGCTACAACGAGCAACAACACAAACTAGAGTATATCATTGAGACCGCGCTAAGGAAGGTTAAAAGTGCCTCGGTTAAAAGTATACGCGTCGCAGCTGAAGTCATGACCAAGGAGGTTTAGCAGAAATTTTATTTTGGAACCTCCTTGGCCATGACAGTAATTGATGAATATTGAATGCGGAGCTGTTCTTTCTAATCTGAATAACTTGCAAACGCAGATTAAGTTGGCTATACGTTACAAAACGCATGCGACAACCAACCGTATGCATGAGATGCTGGTTTTTGTTTTCGCCCATATACGTAGTTTTTAGCTGCTGTTATTCATCCTCCGCAAAAAATTCTCATACCTGTTTCTATCCTGCGAATTCCTCTAGCTGTTTTCGAGACTGCTATGTAAGCGGTGGGCTCCGGGTAAGCTTTGAGCCCCTGGGGCTCTTTCGCGTGCTCCTAAAATTAAAGCACACGTGAACGTTCTTGGAATTCCACTGAAATGGAGCCGGGAATCGAGCCCGTGTTTAGCAGCAGAACGCCGTATACTAGTCACTGAACCATGCACCGCAGAGGTTATAGACCCAAAAAGCTATAGCGCAGTTTGTTTCCAGTAGTCGCGTGTTTATTTGATGCGGTTCCGAGACCCGAGGTTCATGAAACGCCCCCTTCGATAACCTGGCGCTTGTGTCAGCGGAGCCAATCTCGTCAGTATATGGCACTATCTCTACGAAGCTGTTATCGTGTAGCGCACATAGAGTTGGGTTGATAAGGACAGCAACGGATTCCTCGAATTCCCGATGCGTCGATCGCCCTTCTCCCGTGTGTCGCCTCGCTCGTCGTCATCGTCGGAAGCTGACACACGCACGGAACGTATGGAACAGCGGGCCCTATTGTGAGCGTCAGCCGTTGGCCTCCGGGGCGGGAAACATAATCCCATTCGGCATTACGTGTATAGCGCGCCCTGACTACGTCATCGGGCGAACCGCGGTGACGTCGCGCCGACACTTCAGCGTCTCCGCCTGCCAGGGCGTCGTTTCCGCATTCGGAAACGCGTTGGCGACGCTCGTCATCCCCTGGCAGCGTGTTTCTTGAACAGTTGCCGAGTTTCTGTAGAAAAATCAAAGATAGGGAAAGTTGAAAGCGCTTGTATCGAGTCAGTACTAAAGGCCGTTCACGTGTCCACGCCGATGGAAAAACAAAAACGCGTGACACGTGCGCAAGAAACGAGGAGAGGGTTTTCTGCGAGTCCGATTGACGCGGTCTGCGTACTGACTTCCAAGAACCGCAGCCTTGAAGGAACACGCATACCGAAGCCGGAAAGCAGCAGCAGCAGCGGTGGGAACAGAATCAACAAATGAGGACACGCTGCAGAGATGGTTTTTTTAACATTTCCGGAAGGAAACCGCTGCCTTACAGGAGATGTATTGCCACCTTGCCTTGATCAAGCAGCCCTTCTTCGCTGAAATACCCGCACTGTCGTGTATAGCCCAGAGGCTATATGGCGTTGCGCTTACGGAGCACGAGGTCTTCGGTTCGATCCCGGTCGCGGCCGGCCTCATGCATGCCGATCGGGGCCCAAATGAAAACGCTCCCGTACCGTGTATACTTCGGGAACACGTTAAAAGGTAACCGCACGTGGCGAAATTAATCACGGAGTCTTTCACACATACACGACGTCTCTGACAGCTTCGGAACCTAAAACCCAATTTATTATTATTATTTTTTTTTGCGAGGTGTAATGAGCGAAATGGGCTCGCGTTTTCCGAGTCTCTCGTGACATTGTCGTCGCGCTGCTCTTTCTTTTAGATACCGCGCATTCTTGTTTTGGCAATTCCTATATTTCTCATCGTTGAGGGGGGGTGAGGGGTGTTCAGCTTTCGAAGCGAGGTCGACTGCTCCTATTTTTTCGTAGCGCGTTCTGGTGAAAGGCGGGGACGTGTCGGAAAGAAAAAAGAAAATTAAGACAACTAAACGGAAACACTTCTCTCGGTCGTCCGCCTCGTTTCGCTCTTCAATGTCCTCTTTCGTTCGGCCGATCGTCGTCCAGTCGCTCGCTCTGCTGGGCTTCGCGCCTCGCCAAGGCACAGCGAGACAGGCGCAAAAAGCGTTGCCTGCAGCACAAAATGGGAGCCGCTGCCAGCCGGCCGGCCACTGCTGGCAAAAAGAAACTCGTTCTCAAAACGGCGCGCGCCTTCGGAATCGCCGGCTTCCCGCAGAGCGAGTCGTCGGTCCACGCGGCTGTGGAGTGAGGCGGGACGCTTCCAAAAGTGAATGGGCGCAAGGCCGCAATGTGGGCGCTCTCGCGTTGTTGCCCGAGGCGCGCACGCGTCGAAAACGGCTCTTTTGGGCGGGCAACTCTTTTGTGCGCCTGCGCTCCGTTTATAAACGCGGCCGCGCTTCTTGGGGTACACTCGTGTCCATTTGCGCCTGCGAGGAATAACTTGTTTTGGAAATGGCGTATGCCTAAAGGAAGTACACATTAAAATAATTTACAACCTTAAAAGCGAGCAAGGGTGTAAATTGCTGACACTGCCACACCTTTTTTTTTTTTTTTTTTTTACTGTTAAAATTGAACAAGGGTGTCAATCTGGCCATAACTCACACCCTCACACCCTTTTTACTCTTAAATGTGAGCAAGGGTGTAAATCCGTCTTTAACTGACACCGCCACACCCAACTCCTAAACTTAAACAAGGGTGTAAATCGGTCAATAAACTCACACTTAACCCAGAAGGTTGCAAGGGTGTGAGTTAAGGAACCGTTATTCACATTTAAGGGCGTAAATTATTTGACAGTGTAAAAAATCGCGACACTGTTCGTTCCGATACTGTAAAAAATCAAGCACTTCGTGCGCGATTTCCATGACTTCCTGCTATCAGAGCCGGCTGTCACGAAGCGTTTGGAAAATATTTGCGAGCCATACTGGCAATAAGCGGCCAATGAGGAGGCCGTAAACTGTACTTGTGTTTGTGCCCATATATTGACCGTATATATAGAGCCCTTGAAGTAGGTTTAGCTCGTAGCAAGCGACCACGCGTACAATGACACGCCGCATGCACGAGCTTGTGCCGTGTGCCTTTGTATGTGTGGTCGTTTGCTTCGCATTCAAACTATATTAAGCAGTCATGCGCTATAGCCATATGCCAAGCAAGTTCTCATACATCCATAGATCGCTTTCGAGCGCACTTCAACTTTTGTGCGAGGCATTCACCAGGCGTGGCGCGCCTACATACTTCACTAGAACGATGGTCATCCTGTCTATATACTTTGCGGATGAACGCGTACCTTAAAAATATATCCGTGCGTCGGTTCACGTTGATTTATTGATTGGTTACCCGAAACGATTACGGGTACCGGACCAATACGGATGCCGATGGATACGAATACCTTTCACTTGGCTGCGTGCGGTGATGTATCGCATTGAAATTGCGTATTCATTATTGCGAATAACACTATACTGACCATTGGCTATGGGACCATACAGTGTCTGCAAAATTTTGTAGTTTAATTTGTCAATTTTCTTTAAAAAATAATTGATGGATCGACGCCGTCTCTTGCCATTTCAGGACTACATATGCTCGAGTTGGCATTTAGTTCCGTTTTTTAACACATCTCTCTCTCTATTTTTCTTTACACAGTACCTCAGCTAATTCTGGCCTATATACGAAGCCGCCTACAGGCGCGCCGCCAGCGCGTTTTATTGCGAAATCTGGGGCTTTTGTTTTGTGCCGGTTTCAACACGCGGGCAAGCTAACGACGCGTCTGTTGCTATATATTGGTGATTAGTCTTATCGTCTCTCTAACTGTCTGTGCCATGTTGGACTAGACAAGGCGCGCAATTGGGCTTCAGTATCTCACTGAGCAAGCCGTGGTCGGGGTCAACTATGTAGGTAAATGATATCGGCCATTAGTCATCCTGGGCCTCCATTCTTATGCCAGTGACGCGACTCGTTTATCTGCAACAGTTATTCGCTGCCCTTCTACAATGTCCGTTGTCGAGGAAGGGGACGGAACTGTAGCCATGCAAGGCCTTTTGCTTGTTTTTTTTTTTCATAAGCGGTTATGACGGGATCGTATACTGATTGTCCTAAGAGGGGCCGTGAGCATAAAGAGATACGTACGAATGGTGTCGCAGAGAGTATCGCGGTTCCTACACTTATCGCTACGAAGATGTAGCTCGAACATTGTGTATACATAGCTACATCGTTGTCGCGAAGATTCTGTATTGTTGTTGTACATAGCGGCCTTCTCATGTTGGATTAGTGAGAAACACGCTGACATAAGAGCACGTGTACTTTGCCAGTGAAAACAAGAGTTCAATCATCAAATTTGAATCGCGAGTAATAAGTGTGCGGGTAGCAGCTTCGAGTTTGAAAAGTTACCGTCTCAAGTACCGTATTTCTCGTCGCTCTCTCGGCATCCCTCTTACTCTTCGCGCACCTCGAGAGAAAGAGAGAGTAACGAAGAAAAATGGAGTAATATTGGCTTCCATATTCTCTTCGGCCATATGATCTGGCACTATTTACCATGTGCCCTTATCAGGCAGGGTGGCTTACTCATCATTGCCCCTTTGCCCAACTTATCTCGCTCAGCCCTCTATGCAGTTCGCTATAGAGAGAGAATGCGTGGGAGCGTATAGCGGTCTGTATGACGGCCATTTTTCATTAAGACGCGTTACCGTAACTATACCTTCTCATTTATCTGCAGTTAATAAACAACATAGCCTATGTACCGACCGACTGCAATTTCTTTTTGTAAGCTCGTTGTTGACGAGTTTTCGCAGCTCTGTTTCCGCCTGCCCACTTTTCGGACTCGCCGTGCTTGCCTTCTCGAACCACGCGATTGCAGCGTGACGCATTTGTCCGTCTGGGCTGTCTTCGCTATCGCCTCTCTGCTGAGCTGTCGCTTCCTCCGGACCTCTTGGTCCCCGGGGCTATAGTGGCTATAGCGCCAACGCGCACACTTCGTCGTCATACACGGATTGCGCCAGTGCTCGCGCCGTATTTATCGTGCCGCTTCTGCCCCGCTTGGCCTTTCTTGTCTCTTTCGGTTTCCTTTTGTCGGTTACTGCGGAAACAGGACGCCCTTTGTCACGCTTGGAGAAGCGACGCGTCAGCGGTTTTCTACGAGTGCGTTTACTTACGTATACATGTTGTATACGTACTACGTAGGCTGTTTATGTTAGCCTCTGCCGGGGTAGAAAAAAGAGAGAGGGGAGCGATTTTTTATAACGGTTTGGAAAGCGAACCGCTTCGAGATCGCGCCCAGAGGCTTCTGTTTCGAGGTTGCCTGGCGTTGACTGACTTCGGTGGAGTCACTGCATTTATACAGAAACACGTGGCTTTCTCCAGCTTGTAGGCTTTGCTGGTTGAATGCCAAGTGCTAAATGAGGCGACCTTTGGTGCTCATCTGGACACTTGAATTCCGCTAGGTTGGCGTTTTGAACCAAGCAGAGAGGCCGCAGCAGCCATGGGGGGCGGGGGATACTAGGAGGTCGCGCCACGTGATAATTTCGACATGCATAGTTATAAAAATATAAAGGAAGGGTTAGTGGGAAATAGGCCTTCACGACGTGACAGGGAAGCGGTAATTTCCATCTCCAGAGTCCTAGACCTACTAGAAGACCTACTTCCCAAGCGTCAATGCGCCGATGGGCCCCGAAGAGAGGGACGGGCGGCCTCAGAAGTTGTATAGCGGCATAGGTTGGCTTGCGAAAGCTGACTTTGTTATAGCCTGACGTCACGCTCCCTTCTAGGCTTTCTCCTTCCTCCATGCTGGCAGCCTTCTGGGTCAATCGGAGCTGACAACACGGCGAATTCGACAACGTCCGCAATAGTACCCCAGAACGCTATTTCTGACACTGTCAAAATATCCAACTTGTCATCTCCGATTGGCTCTCAGGGCGCTTGCGCCGCCGTTGATTGGCTCAAAACGCGCCAACACGGCGGATTTTTGACGGTGTCGAGAATAGCACCCCCGCTATGCCCCTGCTCCTGAGACTGAGCTAGCGTTCTCGCGGCGCTCAAAGAAGTGAAACACAGGGAAACGAGACTTGCGATTTTCATCGCACACTATACGGGATCTCGGCAGTGCGGAGCTAACTGCACTGGCTCCGTTTTGTCGCAACTATACAGGGCGCGGATGTCGCGCCCCGGGACATTGAACCGCGTTTCCGAACAAACGCACGTGCGGCTCCAACCAAATTGAGCAGGTCTTCAACTCGGTTCCCCTCTTGTCGTCCGCCTCTAATTTGCCACGCTGCATGCCGAGGTGATGGGGAGAACTGCCGCGACAATGAGGATGGGGACAGAGGAGAAGAATAAGAAGAACGCGGCATAGCTCGCCGGAAGGGGGGGGGGGGGGGGGTCGACAGTGAAAGTCTAGCGCGACCGGGGTTGGGGGGTTAACTCGCCTCTTCCTCCTCCTCCTCCTCCGTCTCTCGTTGAACAGGAATGGCGCGCTCGGGGTGTTGTTGATACTCTTTCTTCTTCACGTGGAAGGTTGAGAGGAAGCGGGGAGAGGAGCAGGGACCGGTCTCGGCGGCGGATCCTTCCTCCCTGCAGCTGCCGCTGTCGTGCGTTCGGCAGGCCGGAGGAGGGAAAGGGCGGGCGCCGTCGCCGCCCGTCTTCGTCGAGGTCCTCGGCATTTCCGGTGGGCGTGTGATGCGTGGAGAGGAGGAGGAGGGCTCCGCCATCCGAAGAACGAACACAACGAGCGAGTGCTTCGTTCGTCGGGCGGTCATCACTCTCGCTACTTGAGGCTCTTCACTCTTCTACCCTGTTTCTGTCTCGCGGCCGCGCCTGTTATAGATGTATTCGAGCACGACTCGGGGATTCCGCTTCGGAAGGGAGAGGAGCAGAAGGATTCCATTTGGGGGGGAGGGGGGGGGGGCAGAAGGAACTGGCCGGCTGGCGCTCCGTTCCCAGCTAGCTTCGATTAAAGGAAAGCGTCCTTGTTGCTTTCATTATTGCGGCAAGCGGTCTTTCCTTGTTTTTGTAGCGTCCGCGCGCTGTTCGTGAAGAAGAAATTCGAGCTGGGGTGGCTGTTTTCAGCGAGTGCCGCAGCCTTTGTATGCGCTCGCAGAGCTGGTTCGATGCTCCGCAGCCGCAAGACGTTGAACGTAGCTGCTGTCTGCCTCTGTTATCCAGTGCTTTGCGCAGTTTCCAGTTATGTATGCCATGTACCATCTATCCCTGCAGCGAACTCTCTTGAAGCTGGTGCTGTCAGCGCAGTTGATCAGTATAGTGCGCAAGTCGCACGCAAGTCTGCTTGAAGAGAACTGAAATGCGCGTGATTTCTGCGTGAAATGAATGCACACTTCGCCAGGTTTGCTTGCTTGTTTGATTGTTTGCCGCTAAATTATTTATTGCTCAGTTGTTACAGGGTTCAGTGTTATTAAGCCAACTGACCGGGCATATATTCAGCGGCAGTGTGTCTATTTCGAAATCTAAAGGCCCCCTGCTCAACAACTAGCTGCTGCGTTTCCAATGCTCACCTCCGCTCCGTCATAGGCGCTTCACTTGTGCGTTTCTTGTTTTCCCACTAACTTCCGTGCGTCACCGTGCCTGGCACAGTGCAATAGAACGAGGAAGCTACACGAACCGAGGCCCTTTTCAAGCTCTGCTTACTTTTCAATGCGTGGGGACCGGTGAGAAACCACGTGCTACAAACGATATACAAGCCATTCTTTTGCACAGTGCTTCTTGAACTCTGTTGTCTGAAGCAGGTAGCAGTATTGGTCACTTTTTTTAGGTATGTCTTTTATCACCTTCGCATGGGGAAGGCGGCGTGCACACTTGTACGTGGCTCACTTTGTAATTCGGAGGGTGTGTCGATTGAAATACAGTTGGTATAGTAGCGCTCGTCCGTGTCTGTCGTGTCTTCTTCGTGTGCACGTGTATTTTTTTCTTTTTTTTTTTGCGCTGTATCTGGAAGTAACTACATTAGACCAACTATAGCCTAACAGACGGTCCTTCTGAAATATATGCAAGCCCTTGACTCAAACCTGGCATAGTCTTCCTGAACATGTCGTGCTTGAAATATAGTTTTTTTTTTTTTTTTGTCGAAATGACGGCGTCCCACTCGAAACAAAAGGCGCCCCGTGTGTCTCAATATCAGGCACCCCATCGCGGGGTCAGTGGTGGGCCGGATCGGCCGGGTTACGGGGAGTGTAGGGCGTGTCGACGACTGAGGCCCCGCGGGGGAGGGGGTCCCTGGCCTAATTGAATTAGCGCCCGAGCGTGAGTCACTCCTGTCCTTCACGGGCTTTGTTGTCTATCCGGGGCCAGACTGCGACAGCCCCTGCCCTGCGGTAATCCGCCGATGACCGTACGGCATATTAGGCAACCCGCTTTTGTTCCCTGCGGAATCAGCAGAGCAGCAGCACTCGTGTCGGGGGGCCGCCGGTCGACCACCTCGTTTGTTGTCGTTGCTGACTTGGGAGCGGCATCGCGGGCGTTGTTCTCGTCATCAAGTCGTGTGGCTGTGAGAGGGAGGAAGGAGAACGAAATTTTTGTAGCTTTTTTTTTTTTCTCTCTTACACACACACTCTCTGTTGTTTTGCGGGATGCAGTTACGGCCACTTTCCGGCTGGGCGTGTGCATTCCTCAGCGAAGCAGCAAAAGTGTCACTCGGCCTAAGCTCATTTTTTGTGGTGTGCTTAATATGAGAAACAGCGTTCAATAGCGTTAACAGTTTTTTTTTTCTTTTTAATTTGGGGTACTATTTTCTTGGATTAACGGCACTGCGACGCGGGTGCTGCCTTTTTGAGATCGTGTTACGGCGCTAAGCCGCACTTTCCTGCGGTCGACTTTGCTACACTGTAAATTGTAGGTCTTGTTGACGCAGTGTTGCTGCGCAAAAGGATTTCGCGAGAAAAATAATAGTAATAATAATAAAAAACGCTCGATCTTTGGCAAGTCAAGTCCCGCCAATTCCTTGTTGCTTTTTCGTAATCGTGATCGTATTTTAGCACGCGTAATGTTCTGTCCGAGTAGGCAGGCGTTGTGCCCCTTCTGGTGGCAGTTGCCAGCCTTGCTCCTCGCTTTCTCTTTCCTGTGTGTATGTTTACAAATCAAATAATAATAATAATAGAACACAGTCGTTTCGCGCATTGATAGGTTGCACTGTCATGAAAAAAAAATTGAAAAAAAAAACTACAAAACAAATCGTTTGAACGAGCGCCGAGTAGCGAACACGTTGCAGAAACCTCCATCTTCCACGGCGATTGCGATTTGCCTCAGCTATTCCACGCAATCGGTTTTCTTCTCAATTATTTTTTATTCTCTCTTTCAGCACCTTCGTTTACTTCATTTGCAAACTGGCGTTGATGTGCCCTTATACTAAACCGCGTCGCGAGGCACTTTAGGACAGCGAAAAGCGGACGACGTGCTCTGGGGCACCAATTAGCCCCGTTCCTTGTTCCGCCGTATAGCGTGCAGCCGTTCATTAAAGAAACAAGAAAAAAATAAATAAAATGAAACACAGGAAGGCACAGTGTCGCCACCTATATGCCCCGCGGCCGCGCTGCAGGCCCTCCTCATGGGACGGAGCGGGAAGATTGGCCTCGCGTTAGGAAGTGTAATTGCGCTACCAGCTCTGTCTCTCATCCCCTCCCTTCCTCCTTCTCCTCCCACACTTCTTTCCTGGCCCCCTCGCATCTGTGCTGCCTCTCCGACTGAACGGTAAAAAAAAGACAAAAAAAAAAAAAAAGTACGAGAGCGGCATTTCGAGAGCGTCTGGATGTTCCTGTTGCGTGCTCACCGTCTGGCGTTATACCCCGGGGGAGCTGACGCCGCTGGAGTCGACGACGACGCGAGGCTTCCTCCTGTATACACGAGGTTGGGCTTCTGGTGCGGTGCAAAAATTCCTACGACGACGGGGTCTATTTCGGGGATTCCCCCTGCCGCGCGCGATCTCTACTATATCTGATGGTGATGCCGGTGGGATATGCCTCGTTGGTTCGGCGACGACGCACGGCGGCGTGCTTGTAGGCCTGCTTGTAGCTGAAACCCCGTGGGGTCTCAACAAAGGAACCGGATTGTTTTTAACTGGCGGCTGCATTGCCGCAAGCCGCGCCAATAACGACGACTGTGAAACGAGTGCGGAAATAGATCTACACTTTAGAAGAGGATTGCGTTTCCGAGTGGGATGCAATCTTGCTCGCGTGTAAGACCCGACGCTCGTGCTATCCACGCGGCGAGCTTCGCAACGCAAGAGCATGCTGTCTTTTACGTCTCTATTCGTGTAGATAAATTATCGAGCGTCGGCGGTGACTGAGTATTAATTTCTGTCTAAAAGCGGGGGATGGCCGAAAGTTGGGAGGCTGTGGAAGTACAGTGATTAACGGAATCGGGTTTCGGGATTTGAAAATAATTGTCTTTCGTTTCGCTTTCCATGTTCAGTTTCGTTTGCTCTTCGTACAGAGGGCTGGAAGGCGAGGTTCAGAAGTATTTCGGAGAACATATCGGCAAGGCTGCACCTTGTGCGTGCGCGCAGCTTCGGCTATATATAGCTTGCATTCGTGTTTGCGAGGAAGCCCGAAAAACTGAATGTAAGGGCGATACGCTATTCAGTTGCTGCTGTATACAGTCCGTGTCGGCTATTTGTCTGCCGGGACCATCAGTGCACTGTTCGAAAACGTGATTGAGCCGGTGCTTTTCGGATGTCCGCAATCGGTCACGAAGATTCTTACGATACACGAACTGTTGCTGATTTATATGGGCGACAGTGTCCGCATTGTGGCGGCATTTTATGCAGGAAATGAAAACACAGCCGAATGTGTAGTTTCGGTTGCAGGATCGTTCAGTCTCGCGCCCCTTGCTGTTGCGTGTGGTTTGGCGTCATCGCGATGACAAGAGAGCTCTCGCAGCAGACGTCGGTCATTCCGCCGTGCGATTACACGAACATTGTCCCCCGCAAGACTCGGCTCAACAAGTACCCGTGATTGTCGAACTGCGCCTCTTGCAGGACGCGAATTTTGAGACTACAAACTATAGACGGCGTGATTATACGTACGTAATCATAACAACGTCGTGGGCTTGCGAACCTCACGCGCGACTTCCTGTGCTCCGGAACTAGAAAAAAAAAAAAAAAAAAGGGAAGGAAAAGACGAGGAGTGCGTGAGGCGTCTGCGCGCGAAGTGACAAGCACGCGGCGGCCGTGACACACACGTTCTGCCTCGTGGTCCGCCCCACGCGGCGTTCACTGTCTCGCTCTCTCTGGATCGGAGCCAGCGGGTCAGCAGTTCAGTATACGTGCGGTACGGGACTCGCGAGGGTGCAAGCCCCGTGCCTCGCAGCGAGTCGGCGACCGCCGCTGGCTTTCGTCACTCGTTGCCAATGTTTTGCCGTCGCGTTGCACTTGGCCCCCTGGAGTGGCGCTGGCGCGCGAGTTGTCGAAGAGTTTCCGCCTCTGGCCCCCACGTCACTCGCGTGAAGCTGTCTCGGAATAGAATGCTGTGTGCAGTCTGAGTGTATGTGTGTGTGTCAGCGAGTGGTGACGCTTACTGCGAGCAAGTGCACGGCGCGGTGAGCGAGTGATTTAGTATACGGTGCGCTGCCCTCCGGCTGCGAACGCTGAGGTACGTCACGCCATGGAGCACTTATGTTCCTATAGTCGACCAAGCTGGCGCAACTACGCTACCTTTGGCTGATGCCGCCTGCGCACTCGGTCGCTCGCTCACTCAGGTGCGCAAACACACAGACAGACGAGCCCAGCGGCACGGCGTTCGGCGACTGAGCGGGATATACTTCAGATTCTGTTCTCTGACCGCGTTGCGGTATATAGAGCGAAATGAAAACAGAAAATCCCGCTTGGCTATAGACACTAATAGTGGCGGAGCGTGCATCGCTGAAGAACAATACCTGCCCGAAACAAAACAAACCTTCTACTCCCATGGCGCCCTGGGACACTCGGCGCTGAGCGTCACCAGAATCTCTTACATGTATCTAAGAACCTTGGCCTCTCACTCGCCCGAAAAACACGAAAGGAGGGCGCCGCCCATGTTCCCCGGTGGGAGGGAGGGGGAGGGGTCAATGTGTCAGCGGGGCGAAGCGTCCACGGCCGGGGCTGTTTTTCGTTGGTTGCCGAAAGGCCTCTGTAGCTCCCGCCGAGCCATGCCTCGGCGAGGGTGACGTAACGCGGCGCCGCCGTGTCTTGGGCGTTTTCACCCCCGTCCGAACGGCATCGATTTCGGAAACCTTCCAAGTGTCGAAAGCCGATGCATCGCGTCCCACCGCAGCTTTTTTTCGAACTAAGGTGGGCCGCGAGGCCAGGCACCCGCACAGGGGCGGGCTGCGCCGATGCGCTTTGAACCGCGCTAGCGAAACCTGCCAAGAGCTCGCTGCGTGCTGACTCCCCGTGTATTCTCGTGGCTGTCGATAGCCGGCTTCCGAATCCTCGGTCTGACAGAGATGGAAGAGGCAGTGAGTGGCTGCACGTGTGTAGTACTTTCTCACGCGGGTTCACTGGCTTTTCTATAGCGCCAGTCACGTGATGTCTCGCACTTCGACGTGCATCGTCGACGATTCTGTCGGTTTAAGTTCTCGGCCTATTCGCTCGCGAAGAACGGAAACGAAGTGGAACTGTGCAAGTGTGAAATGCTAATTGCCTATATCTCGTTTTTGTTATTCTTCTGCCTGAATCGCATGCGTCTTCCATGTCTCCGAAGAGCTGTCATCGCCGCAGCAAGTTCGGCTCTCTTTCTCGCTGTCGTCATCGCTGTTTTCTTCTGTGATTGTGAATTTGAGTGTTTGCTCACACTGCGGCATCAACTGCGAACAAAACAATAACACCAAAACGAGGATGGCAGGCGATAGCCGTCGATAACAACATAATGCTATCTGCGACCCGTGCCGTTTTAGGTTCCGGTACTTGCATGAATGGATGCTATATGGGCATTCCTTTTAGGCTGGTTGGAGGTTCGGATAAGCTTGATCGTTCTCCTCTCCTATATGCGTCTTATTCTCGCCCCTCACACCATAATTTTTTTTTTAATGCAGACATCTTTAGTACCCTTTGCGTACTACATACGCGACGCCATCGCGACGCTACCCGCCGCGGTGGCCTTGGGGATGGTTTTGCGCTGCTAAGCACGAGGTCGCGGGATCGAATCCCGGCGGCAGCCGCATTTGGGCGGGGGCGAAATGCAAGAACGCCCATGCACGGCGAAAATTAATGCGGAGTCCTCTACCTAGGTGGTGCCTCATAACTAGATCGTGGGTTTGGCACGTAAAACCCCAGAAATTAATTAAAATTTGCAATCACGACGCTGTCTGAAGTAGTCTAATTTCGAGGGCCACCGAAGGGACTTACTCGTCGCGCGCCTCTGGCCATGGACATCCGGCATTTCCCTCACTGTGATTTCCCTCGTGCTCTTTGTTTCTTTTTTCTCCGGCTGCAACTTAGTTCTCGTACAACCAATGGCGAATATATGGGACGTGGTCCAAACACAGCGTAAGAAAGAACCACACCTGTCTTAATTGAAGTCGCCAACAGGTGTGCGGACGGCTATACTGACGGCTTCGGCATGCAGATGTCTGTCAGATCAAGCTGTCGCTGGCAAAAACGAAAAAAAAAAAAACGATTTGCGTGACTTTGACGGTAATTTGCTACGTGCAGCAACCATACGCGTAAAGCGCGTCGCACTGCATTATACCACATCTGGGCGGTATTATAGCGAAATAACGCACACGAAATTATTTGCCCGTCAAAGCGCGTCTTGAAGATGTGTCCATTATAGCAGGAAGTGCCGCAGTCAGAGGGCGCTCATAGCTGGCGCAAGCGCTGGCCGATGCGTATAGTCTCTCTTGACAAGGATGTGAGCATAAGAGTTTCCGCTTCGTATGGTTGCACAGGCGATATAATCGTGCCATCTGGGATTTTTCCATTGAAAGAACTTGTGTGTTTGTGTCGGTGGCGCTATACCCGTGGCTTTCGAATTAACAAAAGGGGACGTACGCAGCGAACTGTGTCTACGTGGTAGAACTGTTTTTCTTAGCCGATCGGCAAGGTTAGCGGGTTCTGTGTCCCGCCGTCGTCAAGGCGGCTGTATACGTGTTTATCGGCCGTACGCGCAAAAACGCGTGACCGACTAATGTTAAGAGTACACGGCCGAACCTCGATATAACGAAGTTGTACTTGCAGCGAAAAACTTTGTGGTATATCGCGAATTTCGTTAACTCGAGGTTTCCTTAATTCAATGGAACTAAGAACGGGGAATACAAAAAAATGTTCGTTACAGCGCGAATTTTGTTAAAGCGAGGTTAGTTAGATTGGGGGGGGGGGAGGGTACGAGCATTTTGAGTACTTGAGGCGCTATATATATATATATATATATATATATATATATATATATATATATATATATACACACAAAGATACGAACGCAAGGAATGCCGCGATTGTTTGCTTCCCTTGTCTCTTTATATCGCTTCAAACTTGCAGATTGTGAAGTATGTTATGGTGATCGGTGCGAAAAAACAATGATGATTAGGGAATATAATAACCGGAGACGGGAGGGGCAGGAGCCAAGTCGCAGCCTTTCTCTTTTAGTTTCCAACTTCACGCAGGAATGTCAAGACCAGCGATATATGCCCTTTCTGGCTTTTCCACTGCTTGTACCTGTTTATATAAGCTCGACGCGAAAACAAGTGGGATGGAAAAAAAAAAAGAGAGAAAAGAATTGCAGGTAGACGAACGACGACCTGCGTGTGTCGAAATATATCCAACCACGTGGCGCACAGTTACGTGTGCCCATCGAACATCCTTGTTGTCATTTCACTCCCCTCCTGCTTCACCAAATATCTCAGCCATTACTTACGCAAGTCCCGCGGAGTGTTCTTTTTTCTTTATCGTTATTTTCATTAATTATCCACATAGGGCCGGGAAAGCTTAAGCGGTACAAGCATATACGTCAAGTTGTTCAACAGCCAGAATTTCCAGAACGCTGTAAAATACGAAGCGACTGCAGTGATAATTTTGCTCTTTCCCTGCCGTTCGCTATAGCGTAAGACTGCGAAAAAAAAAAAAAAAAAAAAAAGAAAAAACACCGCCCGAATGCACGGAGTCGAGCGCTCTAAAGTAACAAGGAGTCTGAACGAAATATATTTCAGTTGAAAGAGAACACATGGCATTCCCCGAGCCATCGGCCGACGTGTTCGCGCGTGGCCGCACGTGATCGACGCTTTCCTGGAACAACAGCGTCTTTACGATGGCGCTCACGCATGGGCTACAAGGTTACAGATTCCACTCGAGCTCACTTTTGCATGCACCTTGCATTGCATTGTTTCAGCAGTGCAAAGCACGTTTCCCTTTTTTCTTTTCGTTCCTTCTATCCCGGTTTTATTTTCCTTCTCGGCCCCATTTTATTGGCATATTAGTTTTTTTTCGAATTGCTTTCACATTTTACGGGGAAACGCACTAGCCCTGTTAGACAGCCAGTACTTTGTGTCATTAGGTAAGGCTTCGCTGGCTTCAACGCGTTCACATTTGGCGAAGATCGATCGTAGTGGTTGCCTGAAAAGTATAAAATCGCTCGAATGCTTTTTTTTTCCCCGCAGAAGCCCCTTCTGGCGAATTGTATAAGTGAACACTGTAAACTCAGCTTTCTTTTTTCTTTCTTTCTTCTTTCTCGCGAGGGCGTGTTTCTTTCTTTCTGTTAGTTTTCCCGCGTTTTTCTGGTTGAGGTTCGTCAGGCAAGGCAGTCACGGTTTCTGCAGCTGTCTGGTCGCGCAACTCGCCGTATCATGTTTGGAAAACGCTGAACTAGAGTATCTAGAATGTGGGGTTTGATTGTATGGATATGGACGGGCCCAACTGTGCGGTTACCTACCTTTTAATAGCACCGGCGATTAGGGGTGCTATTCTAGACTTTGTAGAATTTCCCCATATTGTTGCAGTCTCCATCTTATTGTCAGTTCTGATTGGCTCGCAGGGTTGCTACGGCCTCTCTGATTGGCTCAAAGCGGCCAACACTGGTGGCAGTCGACAACGGGGCAGGAATTTCAGTGTCCAGGAATAAGCACCCCAGGTGTTGGAAATTCTTCTGACAACGAAGCCACTCAGAGGAGCGATTATGCATCGATACGTTGGATCCCTACCGTGTCCTTACGACGATTCTCTTTTTTCTAGAAAGCTACTTTACGGCGTTCATCCCAATTTGACTTTTTCCACGTCGTAAACGGATGATGAGAGCTTATATACATCCACCTGCCGGCCATGACGTCATGAGCCTCGTGGCCACTTCGCGAAGAGGCTCTTATCCCTTTTTTGTTTGTCGCCGTTGAGTCACATATCAACACTTGCAAATCAGGCCCCATATTCGCGAAGCAGTTCTTACGCCGGATCAGTTTGTGAGAAGTGCCAGCAATAGTGACAACGAGCGTACTATTTGAGGAGGCGTGGCCGAGCTATGAGAAGCAGCATCGTACGAACTATAGACCGTTTTGGGGAAATAAGGCCCTTGTGTCCTGCTATGCTCTATCTTATGTCCTTATGCTTCCTTTCATCTGCATTTACGTTGCCTCTCGTCCTCTTTTTCATCGCTTCCTTTCCTTAACCGAAGGACGGTTCAGGCGTCGACAGGTGAGACATGCAGTTACGAAATCCGCGGCCTATCCTCTTCTCTTCCTTATCCAACACCATTACGTATACAGTACAACATACAGCAACAGTGCGTATACAGTACGTGTTCCCTCACAGTACAACACACACATCATCATCATCGTCTTGGATGATGTCTCCATAATGAAGGAGTACGTATAACGTATAGTAATGCCATGCACATTTCCAGACCCGTTAATACTGTCATGTCAATGCGCTTAACAGTGACGCGGTAAAGAACGAAGGCGAGGAAACGTTTCCCTGGCGTATAGAAGATCTGCGTTGTCTCCTAGCGGTCTCCGTGTGTATGGCGATGTGGACAAAGCAACACAATTGCCACAAATAAATGCTTTCCTCTTCTTCCTTGAGTGTTTCATCTCTCTTGACAACCTGTAGGCTTTTAACTCTCGGTCGTGCTTCACGTTTGACCGGAACGTCGCAGCTGTCTGTCTCGACGTTAGCCAATGGACCTTTTGTTTTGCTCGGGCCGCTTCGTGTACTTCGTGTGTTTCTTTACCCTAGCTTCGTCCGCCTCAGTCATTAGAGAATGGGGCACTCGCTCACATTCGGCTAGCTGCCACAGGCTCTTCCCCCGCGTTGTAGCTATAGGACGCAGTGGTCGTCCTTTTGGCTGAACCGCGCGTGAAAGGGAACTTTCTCGAAGCCATTTCTGGATCCGTGGTGCTTCTTATCGTCCCTTCGTGCATTTCTTACCCTGTCGGCGTCTCAGACGCAAAAAAAAAAAAAAGAAGCTAATTGCGCGTACGAAGGAAGGAGAGGGGGGATTGCGATTATGTAGTCTTCTTCCGAGAATGGCAGCGAGAATGTAGGATAAATTACCGGTAGTTTTGGAGTGGCCAGAAAAGGAACAGAAAAAAAAAAAAGGAAAAATCGCGGAAGGACGTGAGGGATAACGAGTATACGTAGAGGACGTTGTGCATTTACACCGCACCGTTAGAAGAGATGCGAGGCTCCGTGCGTCAAAAGCGGCGTCTTTAGTAAGCGAGAAAGAGGTTTTTGTCGCACTGTTAAAGAACTCGGCTCTTCAAATAACCCCATCTCGTGGCGCTGATTATAGCTGCGCGCAGCGCTTTCTCGCGGAAGTCGTGCGTGCACTTGCTCAGCTCTAGGCCGAGGGCGATGGAACGACGAAGATAGGTTATCTTTAAACACCGAAGACGCCTCGTTTTATCGCGAATACGCGGAGAGGGTGGCGGCTCGCTGTTGCGAGAGTGAGCTGCGCGCGGGAGGAGGTGAGTGGGAAGAAGGGCGTATTCACGGAGCGCGCATGCGCAGTCATCGTGACTTTAAGCCCATGAATGCGCGCATGCATAATACAGGAGGCTCGACGGGGGCTTCCTTTGCAAGCGAGCGTGACTGCCCCGCGGCCACCTGCACGCCAACTTCCTGTTCCGTTCGGAAGGAATGGTCCGAGGGTCCCGAGAACCACTTCCGCTCCCATTACGGCCTTCTCGCCCCAACTGCCTTTCTTTGTTTACTGGTCTCCTTAATCTATGCCCAGCGGTTATAATGAGGTGCTCCGGCGCGTAGAAAATGGCACCTCGAATATATATTGCACGGTGAGCAGATCCGTTAAGCGGCTGGGGATACGAAGTCGTGTATACAAGGCCGTGCGCATGCGCCAGCGACCACGAGAAAGAGAGTCGTTGGCAAAGAAGTTGCGAAACGAGGCTGGAGACACTAAGCTAGCCTCGTTGCAGCTTGCAGTGGAGTGTCAGTGGGGGACACGGTGCTTTGCGTCACCAGAGCTCGTGGCCACGGTTTGACGCGACCGCGTTATAACTGACACGCGCGATCTGGACACGCTGGTTGTGTGAAGAGCGAGGCCGAATGAGGCCGAGCCGCAATTTCGCACTCGTGCGCTGTCTAGCAAGTGTGCCATATTCTGCGCGTACCGAAGATGCCACGCCGGTGTGTAATGTTTCAGCAGCCAGAGAGAAATTTGAATGACGTGGCTGAGTTTATGAAATGTCATTTCGAAGATCTGGTTCGAGGAGTCGGGTGTAAGCATGTTGTTGGATGACTTGCAGAATACAGTGCGTGGTATATGTACTTGATGTGTGCTTTAACAAGGCAGCTTGAATACCAGCTGGTTAACCGAGGCAACCAAGCGCAACCACCCGTACCGACCGCGCGTGGCTGAGACAAGTATCGAGCTGCCTATAGAGCTGCCTATAGCGGGCACTATGGGCACTCTGCCAACTGTATTGAAAGTCCCGTGTTCCATACGCAATTGATCGAACAATGCATTGTCTATGTGTAAGAAAGTGGAAAGTCGTCCGATGGTATACCAACTCAATTGAACTGTATTAATTGGAACGAGCCTTTGATGTGCCATGAGGACAGATCATGGATTGGCAGTTATATAGCTCAGATGAGAAAGTATACTTCCGTTTGCGTTTACTAAACGTTGCTCCCTCTCGGCTTGTACTCGAAGAAACGTTTCTGTAACTCATTCTTTTTAATCTTGGGGCTTCTAGGGTACTGACCTGCATGCGAGACTGGCATCGAATCTAATCCATATGCTGATTTAGCTTCATGAGCTATCATGTTTAATCCATAGTTATTGGGTTACGTCCAGCGTTAAAGGGCCACGCTCGCGCACACAGTACTATAGTTCCAAGTCAGTCGTATTCTACGCTGCGTTGTGGGAGCGAAAAAAAAAAAAAAAAGAAGAACCGCACGCTTTGGCAGCATGTGTAACGGACCGTTGCTGCCGAAGGTAATTATTCTCCATTTTACGAGCGTAGCTATGTATAAGCGCTCGTCGAGGCCTTGCTAATTGTTCTTCTTGCACGATAAGCGGCCAGCGAGCGCCGCCGACGGCTGTGTCCAAAACTTTCGCCGTCGTATATGCGGCGAGTTGGTGCGGCTTGGCGTCGTCCTCCGCTGGAAACCGTTAGCAAATCAAGGAAAACAGCACCGGACGGAGGGCAAGAAGGTAGGGGGGAGTGAAGGGAAGTGAGGGGCCGAGGGAAGGAGAGTGGAAGGCGAAGAAAAATATGGGGCAGTTGAAACAAAAGCGAGTGAATGAATGAATGGGCGAACTGGATGAAGGCAGCCTCGCAGTATAACAAGAGAAGCGGGTTCCGCGTCCGCTTCGCAGTGCCTGTAGACAATATAGCTCGGCACACCCTGGCGGGCCCGAAAGCGGGAGAAAGGATAAGCTGTTTGCGTGCGGGGCTTTTTAATATATTTTTTCGTTCTCTTCCTTGACGCGCATAACTTGACGCGCATAAATTTCCGGGCGTGGCCCGAGTTCACCGACGTCGCCCGTCGCGTGAGCCGTGTGTGTGCGCGTGTGTGTCTGTGTGTGCGCGCGATGCGGAGCGAGGCCGTCCTTGTTTATCAGTTGACGCCGAATTATGAACGCGTCGGGCGGGAGACACGATGAATGATGTATGCGCTTGCGGTGTTTTGAACGCGTACACGTGGCCTCCCTGGGCAAACACTGCGGCTTAGCACCTCGCTGGGTCCGGTGGCCGAAGAAACGCGGTGTCTGCCACCGTATAAAAGAGATAGCGTGCGTGACGCCACCGGCGCCATCATGGGTACTGTCTGGCAGTGTAGGTGCATGTGTTTTCCTGAGACAAGGGATGCAGGCACAGGCTGTTTTCGAACCCGCATCATTGGCCTCATTCAGAGGGCTGCGACGACCTCTCTGATTAGCTCAAATCGCTAACATGGCAGAGTTTGACAGCTGTAGTGTCCAGATAAAGCACCTTCGCGCCTCGTCGCGCTGCATGTTATACGTTATGCACGATGGTCTATCAATCCTCTAAGACATCGTCGTCTTGTGCCACGTCGATCTGCAGATGACGCCACACTGCACTTGGGGAGATGACCAAAGTGCTGTACCTGGTCAACTAGTTAAGGAATCGGGACTGCGTTCAGGAGCCAGCTCAAGGTCGGACAGTACGCGAAGGGTGGACGCTGACACCTCAACCGCTGGCGTTTGTTGTATCGGCATCTACGTACACTTCCTGCACTACCTGATCTTGCGCTCATAGAGTTTCTCACTATAACGCCTAGAGGATAAACTGGCGCCACCGTCTATGCGAGTTTCTTAAAGGGCTGCCGTGCCCTCATGGGAATGACGGGATATGTGTCTGCGAGGCTTGTGTTGGCTGGTGTTGTACGAGGCTTCGTCTAAAACGTGGATATGGCTACACAAATAACGCGTTCTTAAAATGAAATCTACATAAAAGGCTTTCATTCACCCATATTACATCTCTCAATAAAGTTTACTCACCTACAATGCAGCATCAAGCGAAGAAAAGTAAGAACAGACGACAAGCTGTTCCAAAGCGAACGAGAATCTTGTCGTCTGCCCTCCAACTTTAGCGGCAAGCATGATACTTTTTACGTTTCATACAATTGTGCACCCAATAGTAAGTCCTCAAACTTAAATAAAACATGTTTTTGTGTAATAATAAAGCTAAAGCAGTTTTTTACGTCCTGTTTTAGCAGCAAATGAATCATTGTGACAGACGGAACGGTGCTAGCCAGGCGCGTCTTCAAGGCGTTCTGGCTCTCCAAGAACGATGCCAATCCGAATCCACAATATACCGGCATTCCCTCGCATACCACAGTGCAGCAGCGCCACACTTCCCTCTAGGTTTTATAATAGTGAAACTCTGTGCTTGCGCTATAGCATGTTTCACAGAGATTAGAAAGTGCGCAGCCGTATCGGAACGACCTTAAGTGCATGCATGTGGGCGAAACAAGCGTCACGCGTAGGGACATTGGTTTGACAGGAGGCGTCAAGCGTATATATATTATATATATTTATACGTGGCACGCTGGGGGGCTTCCGTAACAACAGCTCCTCCAAACGTGCCAGCACGCAGAATTCTCCCGACTCCTTACTTCTCGTCCACCCTCACATTTTCCCATGCCAGGCAACCAACTGGAAAGGGTTCTCGTAAATGCGCCCCTATAGGCATAGTATCGTTGTTCACTTGTATAAAGTTCCGTACATACTCTAAACTCAGTGACAAGCGCGATACTCCGGAGGAACGTCCTTAGCAAACACTTGAGCAAATCTATTACTTGCAAATGTTAAGAAAACTTAACGCCGAAGAGTGAGAGAAACCTTTATTACGATACGAACGCTTTGACATCGACCCGAATCAAAGTTCTGACCTGCTACTCGGCATTGTTGCAGGAAAGGGGGGGGGGGGGAGTAAAAAAAAAGAGAGAGAAAAGCGTTGGTGATGAAGAAGAAAATGGTAGTTTGAACGAACACGAACAGCGAAGACTTTTGAAGGGGACGAAGGTATATGGAACCCGGGCCTGTATATATAATTCATCGAGTCCAATGCAATACTATTCCTTCTCGCTGTTATTCAGTGGCCCGAGCAGCGCTCCGGCCATCTTATCTCCGGGATCAGTACAATAATGTACACCCTTATTCACTTTTAAGGGTGTAAATTTTATTTTACATTGTAGGCCGTGAAAGTTGGATGATAAAAAAAGGTAATAGAATGAAGCTATAGGAATCCTTACATTATATCGGCCCGAGATTAGTGAAGAATTAAATTCAAGATACAGTCAGGTCGGGAAAGAACACTCCTATACGGTGAATTCATTCATTCATTCATTCATTCATTCATTCATTCATTCATTCATTCATTCATTCATTCATTCATTCGTATCGAGGCGACGTGTGTTTGCGCCAAAAGGAAACAGGCAACTGTGCTGTCGGACGTAAAGTATTTACGAAAAAAAAAAAAAGCAAGCTGAATTTCCGTGAATCCTGTCCACACAGCCTCAAATTGAAAGTTATAGTGCGTAATAGCCTCTGAGACCTACGTTACATAGTCGATGCCAGTGCTTTCACTGTTCCTCGCGCGAGGGCGCCTGGCATTCGTCGGTGATAAGAAGTGTCGCGGCGTGCGGTTTGTCGTAGCTGCATACGTAACTGCCAAACGGTAGTCGTAACACCGCGGTGTCCCCGTTGCGACCCGGAAGAGAGCGCGCGCGCGGGCCTAGCGTGTTGTGTGACATGCGCAGAGCTAACCAGGGGTGGTATGCATAACAAACGTGGCCGCCGGGCTGCTCGGCGCCAGCCGAGCGGAAAAAACTGGGCGTCACTGCCCGGTCGTCGCGTCTGGTCCGGGGAGCCTCTGATTACATTTCTGGGACGGGGTCGGACGACTTTGCCCTGGAAGCCTCACATACCGCGTGTGTCCCAGCTAACGTTAGCCAAGCTTTTAAAGAAATGATAAAAAAAGAAAGAAACTAAGCAAACGAAAAGACGGTGCCAGATACGGTTATAAGACCTATACAGGACTCCGTCGTCAAAGGTCTGACGACCAAGCCCCCTTAGTAGGTGTAGTAAACGCACCTTGCACGCGCGCGTATTGTGCATCTTTCTTTCCTTTTTTTTTCTTTTTTTTTTTTTGAGAACAGCTTGGCTAACTATAGCTGGGACACCTTCTATACATGTCGCCACATGTCTCAATACTCTGTGTTGTCGAGGGGGGTGCTCACAGACTGGCGCATGTAGCGTCGCAAATTGAGGAGATCTAAACTTCGATGTACACTGAAGATCAGAAAACACTAAATCCAGTTGGATTGGTGTGGTATTATTTCAAGGTTGTATTTTCGTCAACTCCCAAGTGAACATCGCCTCTCTCTAAAGATATGCGAAGTGCATATACCTCAATTTTAGATAGCTTTAACTGGGGGATCAGTCGGAGAGGTTCGAAACACGGGCTATTCTTCTAGTACAGTTGCACTAGATATGGGCTAATGCACTACGAGTTATGAAAATCACCAGAAAAAAAAAATACTGATTAACGTGCAAAAATAACGAACAAAAATGGTGGATAACATAATGTCGCACTTAAGTGCGAGTGAAAAAGTAAATAATAATAATAAAAAATCAAATACATATGCACTATCCGTGCTTTGAAGCTAGGTTTTAATGGCACTATTTGAGATTATTGCTAGATGCTAAAGCGCTTGCCCTACCAAAGTATAGTGGTCCAAAGGAACAGGAAACGCTCAAGTTCGAGGGCAAACGAGTGAGAGGAATGCCCTGCCGAGAGATGCCAAACGCTGCTAGCTGCAGGCTCATTTCGTAGTGTACGCGGGCTCAGATGGCTGCTCTCTTGTTTCTCGTTTTGTAAAGCAGCGGACAACAAACACGCGTGCGGTGTCGGCGCTGGTAAAGCCGTCGGCTGTGACACGAGTGAAGAATGCAGGGCGTAGATCCTCTGCGGGCTGGGCTCGTATCTCGTCAAGATAAGACCTTGAACCTTCAACCACACCGCCCCCCCCTTTTTTTTGCTGCATCGGATTCTGTGAGTACGGATCTGACCTTTGGCAGATTTTGACGGAAGGGTCAGTTAAGGTGCCTATACGCACGGTCTTCAAAGGGCTTTTGTGCGGTTCATTCATTCATTCATTCGTATCGAGGTGACGTGTGTTTGCGCCAAAAGAGGCAACTGTGCAGTTGGACGTAAAGTATTTACGGGGAAAAAATAAGCAAGCTGAATTTCTGTGAATCCTGTCCACACAGCCTCAAATTGAAAGTTTTAGTGCGTAATAGCCTCTGAAACCTACGTTACATAGTCGTGCGTTAATTTAGAAGTGCCACGCCTGACCGGAGCCAAAATTCACATTTTTGTCGTTGAACCCGGGTCCCGTAAAATCGTGTAGCTGACAGTATACGCCCGCGAGTGCTCGCGTGGGTGCGCGCATGATTATCCAAGGACGGAAATGCGAGCGCGTGTCTGCACGCGAGCCCCACTGCACGTGATATTATTTTCTTTCGAGGATACACCGCCCAAAACGACGAGGTCCTTAGCTTGATGGGACGTGGGATGCACGTCGCAGCATCTGCAGCCGCGCTCGCATAGCAGAGAGTGAAGCCACAAAACAGGGTCCGCGGGCATGTCTTCTACACTCGGGTACGGGCGACCCGCCACCGCTTGTTTCTCGGCCGCACGTCGTCGCACGCCGCAAGCGGGGTCACGCGCAAAGGTCATTGTGTCGCGCGAAACGACGGGGCCGCTCAGTGTGCACTTTAACCGCGACGGCTCCTTTAACTGTATTCGCGCGCAGAAAACGAGGCAAGGGACGAATCGAGAAACACCGCCGATTAAAGCTCGTTATGGCGCGCATACTTCTAGATGAAGAGAGGGAGAGATAGATCATCATCATCATCATCAGCCTATTTGCATGTCCACTGCAGGACGAAGGCCTCTCCCTGCGATCTCAAATTAGCCCTGTCTTGCGCTAGCTGATTCTAAGTTAGGCCTGCAAATTTCCTAACCTCATCAGCCCACCTACGACTGCGCTTCCCTTCTCTTGGTTCGTTAGAGAAGGTTGATTAGAGGGAGTTAATAGCACGCAAATAAAGAACCACCGAAAGTGAAACGAGGCGAGGAAAGGGACGGGTCAAATGCATCTTATTCACGTCTTCTTCTCCGTGTCTTAGCGTCTCTTCCTCTTCACAACCACAGTATCTCTCTCTCTCTCTCCGTGTCTTTCGGTGATTTCACTTGCGCGCGATGATCGCGCAGCAGCTCTCCTCCTCTACACCTTGTTGTGTACAGATATCGCTGGCTGCACCGTCGCCACACAGACTCACCTCTCTCTGTGCCTCGTGAACCCCGCTTGCCGCCCGTACGTGCGTTCCGATGCACGTGCATGCGTGCGACGCTGTTTTTCTCGAGAGGACCGCGGCGAAGGTCGGCGACCCTGAGTCGACCGCCTCGTTGCTGCTGCACTGCCGGCGCTTGCGGGAGACGCAGGATTCGGAGCGGTTGCGCGCTCATGCGCTGCGCGCTTCGTGCTCTGGCTCGAGCCACCTTTTCTCTCTAGAGGCGCACATCCTCCTCCTCTTCGTCAGCTGGTGCACGCGAGTGCATCTACTCTCACGCGAGCAGCGATGTCTCCTTCCTTTTGTTCTCCCCAGAACAAAGGGATGAGCGCAGGTTCCTCGCTGCGTTTCGAGAGTCTTGTGTCTTTCACGGTGCGCGCGCGGCAGCATTCACCGTGTGCACGTGGTTTTTTCGTCTTTTTCTTGGAGGGGTTTGGAGGGCACACTGGGCACCGGTGTTCCTGAGCCTGCCTAAAAAACAATCACGCTAGAACAGGTGGTTGGACGAGACGAGGCCTTGAATCGTCGTTTAGCTAATTGGAGACGCCCGATTGTTTTCGGTAACGTTGAAGAATAACGTTTGTACACGTGAAGGCCTTGGCAAGCTCGCGTTAAGCGATGCAGTTTTGGTATACGCGCATTGCAGTTCGGTGGGATCGGGGTATCGAGCGACGCCCTTTGTCTAATAAACATTAATAGAAGCCGCGTCAGTTGGTACAACACAATGTGTAACTTCTGTGGGACGTGGTTCGACGGCTGGCACCGCGGCCAAGGACTAATGTCAAAGCGAAACCACCGTGGAGCTTCGCGTGTGAAGCTGGCATATGGAGCCACGCTATTGCTGATGTCCCTTTAACTTCCTCAAGTATGCCTCGAGCCCTCATTACGCGTATTATTCTCTCTCTCTTCTAGACTAACGCTTGACTAACCGGCGTGTAGACTTCAGGAAGCAAACTAGTGCGCTAGCTGCTTTTAGCAGGTACTTACGTCCGCGAGCACTGTCTTGGAATATTTTGTCTCGACAGTGGTCTGCTTTCCAGTGTCGTCTAGCGTGGTACACAGAGCCTTCGGATACAGTAATGAATCTGATTAATCTCAGTTTTTGCGAGCGTTTAAATCCTTAGTACCTCAACACTTAACTAATATCCATTTATAGTCTGGGTACCTGACCATACAGGCCAAGTTCGAAATCAGACGGCAGATTATTTGCAGATATTTTCGTACAGGAAAGGAGGAACAGTAGTTGTCGGATATTACCAGAGGGTTATGTGAATAATTGCGGGGGCCTATAGAGTATAAGAGCGCGAGCATCGTGACAGCCTCGATCGCGTACCAGTTTTGCGCGCGGATGTTCAAGCCAGAATGCCATCTCGCACGTTCGAGGAGAACTCGCGCACCTTCCTTACAGTGAATACCTGCGCAATTAAACGGGATACCGCATCTTAAGACCGCGCTCTCTGTCGTCTTTCACTCCGCTGCAGAAAGTTCATCGTACACCGCGGGTTGCAGCGTGAGCGCTTCACGAGTACCCGTACCCGTACCCGCACCCGCACGGGTACACGTACCCACAAGGTCACAACCGCGCTCGCAGCTCGCGCAACGCGAGCAGACCGCGCCACGTGCGGGCTCTGGGCTCTCTCGCGGCGCGATGTGGGCCAGCAGCGATCGCGAGCCGGCCAGGGCTGGTCAACCGCGCGTGCGATGTGTATTGGGGCCGCGTCCGCATGGCTGCTTGCGCGCAGCAACTATGCGCTCGCGCTTGAAGTAGCGAGGGGTGAGTCCCCCTCCTCCCTCGGGACGCGGGTGCCTGCCCGCGGCGGCGGTCGTGGGGCCTCGACGCAAGGAGCGCGGGCAGCCTAGCGCATCCAGGCGTGCAGCGCTGCCTCCTCCTCCTCCTCGTCCATTTTATCCCACCCCGCGCAGTCAGCTGCATATATATATACTGCAGTGACGAGGTCCTTCAGTTTTCTGCCCCATCATACCGCCTCCCTCTCCACCACAGTAGTTGCCACTACGGCTGCGTGTTTGCATAGCTGAGCACGCAGCAGTATAGCGTCCAGGAGCCATAGTCGAGCGCGGGGGTTCTCACCACTTCACGTACCATATACGCCACCATACACGATACACGACTCACCATACACCACTCGCCATACACGACTAACCGTTCAGTCTAGTGACCTGAGCTCTGGTGATTCACTCTCCGCGGCTACCCATGTATATAGTTGCGGCTATGGGCGCGTGTTTGTATACAAGGCATGCACCCATTAGACGGCGCCACTAGCGGCGTCCATAGCCGAGCACCATGCAGTTCTCACCACACGTGGAGCCTTTCAACCTACAGTAACCGGCGGTCCCTTGCTTCAGTTTTTTATATTCATCGAAGCGCGTGGATTAAAGGTAGATTCACACGGCGGGTCGGATCTTTGATTCAGTACCCATGTCGAACGTGACGCGTAGAAAGCAGCTGGCTTGCGACAGTCTTGTTCGCGGCGTGATTCGCGGTGGCTGCAGTGATGCCACGCATACGCCACGCGTGCTCGTCCACGGAATTCGGTCCATCGTGTGAACCCAGCTTTAGCAGAGCCGTTCGTTTGTCAGTATGTACAGGATTGACGCGTTTCCTCACGGAGGCACGCGTACAGGCTATATACATCTATCCGGGAAAGAAAACGTCGCACCTCATTCGTCCTGTTTACTCGTCCTGTTCGTTCAGAGAACCGCGAGTGTGTATTTTCGCTTCCGACGAAGGCGTCGCACTTTATTTTAGTAACGGACCGTTTCAAGCAGGAAAAGCCGGTGCTTTCCCACGAGCGCCATTTCGGCTAAATGTTGCATGCACCAGAGCGATGCCGACTCCCGCGCGCGATCTCCTGGAAACTTCGGCGAGCCAGCAATCAGGCCTGATTGACGGCGGACAGCACTGCACTCAGCAGGGGGGGGATTCGTTAGCGAGACCGAGCGAGACCGTGTGCAGATTGAACGAGAGATTCGAGAAAGTGGCACGGCCGCCGGTATATACGAAGCTGCAGTGGCGTATTACGCGGGCTGAGTAAGTGCTGTATAGGCGAGAAGGCGGCGAGGCAGGCTGCAGAGAGGTTCTGCAGTTACACGACTTGGGCCTGCTGCGTGCGGATGTTTCGACATGTATGCCCTGGCACGGCGCGCGGAGAACTCTTAAGTGGCCGAGCGGACGCTCGCTCGCGTGCTTCCTGTTTCGAAATGGCCGCCTATGTTTAACTCCGTTCGCACCTTCGTTCGCCGTTGGCGACCTTAATCCGGCCGTGACGACACGGACGCGGCCCCCGGAGGCAGCACGCTGAGACAGGAAGCCTTTTCCGTTTTGCGTATACGAGCTTATAACGTTTGAATCAACTATCGGTGCCAATAATCGAAGCAGCAATGGCGCCGGAAGTTTGGGAGTATAGGCGCATCGAGTATGCTTTGACACGTATACTATATTATAAGGTTAAAAGGCGCTAAAGCAACGAACAAGCCGAGAGGCGCCGAGTGGCTGGGCCTTTGGAGTGATTTAGACCACCTGGTCGTTCTTGGAGAAATTGAAAGAGAGAAAGGTCTTTATTGGAAAGCAGAGGTTCTTGCCGGCGTCCATGGAACCTATGGCGTGCTGTAACTCTGCATAAGGAGGGAGAAGGGAATTAAAATATTCGAGAACCGGAGCGGTTGTTGAACGCTGACATAATTCCAAGTTCACAAGTGTGTTGTCTCTTATTTGCATTCAACCCCCATCGCAAAGCGCCCGCTGTATATGGTATCGCTGTCGCGACTTCGTGCTGAGCAGCAGTACGTGGAACGTCGTGACCATTGAGCCATACCTCGGCGTTTGAATGCACGCAGTTCTAACAACATACCAAGATTACTATTAGAGGGAATTGTGGTTCTGCAATCGTTTAAACGCCGTGGGAACGGTGGGCATGCATGGATTGTTTTCTACGATTTGGTACGGCTTCGTTGAGAAATGACGCTGCGGCTCCCTTCCATTGTTTCTTGCGGTTCCCCTGTGTCGCGTGCCATATCAGCTGGACGTTCACTTACAGCGAGTGTTCTTTAACTTCTTTGCGAGATCTCATCCGGAGTAGCGTATACCAAGCCTATATCGCTCGACTATAGCCTCTCGAATTTCCCATTAAACTCTCTACCCGTGGACGTTTATTCTTGATAATTTTAACTTTTCCTTGTGCTCGTAATAATTCCGAAAGAAAATATTACGGTGGTAGAAATTAGAGGCGAAATGTGACGTGCAATGATGACAAGACTACCAGGTTGGTATGGCAAATCAGAGAAGCGCTCGAAGCCGCAACGGGGAAATTTAGTCACAGCTCTGCTGGACCCGTCATTCTCGTGCAGATGTGAACCGCTGTCGTGGCAGCTGCGCGGAATTTCGTCGAAGCTCTCGAAACAGCGATGCACAAACGGCCACCATAGAAGCGTACAAGATATATAAATGCAAATCGGAGCTGGTGAAGTAACGTGTGAGACAAGATGCGGATTGAGCATGACAAGGAGCTCAAATGACGGTACAATAGAGAGAGAGAGAACAAGGAAAGCATGTAGGTTAATCAGACAGAAGTCGGGTTTGCTACCTTGCACGATGGAGAGGGGATGATGGACTGATGGAAAGAAGACAAAGGCAAAAATGAGAAAGGGTTCACATGCACAGTAGCAGAAACATGGTTTTCTATAAGCATCAACGATACAATAATATATATACAAACAGGGAATATGCGTAGTGGCGGACCTGTCCCGTATATATATCTTATTGCAGTCCCGTCGTATGCGCTGTTTGCCACTCTAAGCAAGAACCGACTGGTGCCAGCTTCGAACACAGTGCTGAAGCAGAATAACTTCTTGGGCGAGTTGAGTTAACATGATACTATGTAGCGCAAAGTACTACTTTGGCTATTTTGTAGCCTTCGGCTGACTGGCGTCCTTTATGTGTTTTATGCGTTTGCGCATGTGTATGTTCGTATATATATATATATATATATATATATATATATATTATGCTCTGTTTCGGAATAAACAGTTGTGAGTGTAGCGCTCGTCTTTCCTTTCCTCTCGCCTCTCACTGTTATCTTTTATTTTATCTTTTATTTCGAGTTTATGCGCTACAAAGTACGATGTTATGCTGAAGCAGAGCCAACGAATTGACACCAGAAACCGTATCAGACAAGCCCGGGCGCGACGTCGCGGGCAAAGCAAGTTTTGGTACGTCGTTCATGGCGGCTCGCGTGTCGTCCGCACTGGCCAGGTCACGAGACCAACGAGACGACGGTGGCGCCACAAGCGGGAAGCCTCTTCCCTTTCTCAGCGCGCTCACGCAGCCGGCTGCAGTGAAAGCGGTAGCAGCACGGCGGTGGTCAGCAAGTCTGACCCGGATAAACCTCGTACGCTCTCGGTTGTCGTCGCAGGTTCGTCATCAGCTGTGCTCGCATTGCGTGTGTGACCGGACGTCGGCTATCGTAAACCAGGTGGGGGGCGGGAAACGAGGAGGAGGGCCAGTGTGAGAGAGAGAGAGGGAAAACACGGGGGAGTTCACCCCCCTCGTTGTCTGCGTATGCAGTGACGAAAGCGTCGCGTCTTGCTCGCTGCTTGTGTGCTCCGGGAGCATTGTTCTTCGGACAAAAGGCGGGCGTGCGGCTGCGTCGATGTTTTCCCACGTTACGATGTGACGCAACGCGCGTTTCGTGTATCGGCGGTGCGATGGACGGAAGAGCGCGTGTTCTCCGGCGGCGGGTGGGATTCCGCGACCGGTGCTTCGAATTCAGTAGATCGTTGGAGGTCCTTCCTGGCGTTCCCGCACAATGCGTAAGAGAATGCTAAAGGCAAGGGCGCCCGCCCCCCAGTGCACTGTTTTCCAAACAAACGATCCGCGTACACCGGCGGTTCATGACGAAGTCCGACCGCTCGTTTCGCCGAAGAAGTTTGAGCAGACTGCCCATGCATGTTCCATAGTATTTTTTCGTTTTGATAGCATTTTGATAGCGTTTTTCTTTTTTTTGTTCGGTTTTAAATAACATTTCTTTTGCCGGCATCATATAGTTTTTGTTTTGACGTGTATGCGACAATGCCCAAATTGGTGTCTCACACCACCTTCCGTTAGTGGCAACCACCCGATCCTTGGCCAATCCCCCATTGCTAGACTATATGCCTTCAGTTATGGGCTTTCAGTTCAACAACAACAACGTGTTTTCTCTCACTGACACAACACTGCAAGAAGCGCCGCGTAAACAGCCCCTCTAGTGCCTGCAGTCTTGCAGGAAAGCCACGTGCTTGGCACGGTAGTCGAACACACTGTCGAATTTATTACGCGTGGTTGCGTGGCATATGCACGGATGCAAGACGAAGGAAAGGGGAACAGCTATACGTATTAATGAACGGAGAGGTCAGCCACACGGCGCCGGCGGCAATCTCGAAACGATAGGTACGTGCAGACACGCATGGCTGCACACTCGGAGTATCGCAATGGACGACACGTGACTTTGGGTATACGACTAAACCAGTGTCGTGACATCACTTTTGAGTTCGTACGTTTGACTCTGACCGCCATCGAAAACTTGCTTCTACGGTATGTATAGCCTGGACCTTCCTTATTCTTCACAAAGGCTGTACTGTTGGACTTCTTGGTGCGACATTGCCACACACACACACACACACACACACACACACACACACACACACACACACACACACACACACACACACACACACACACACACACACACACACACACACACACACACACACACACACACACACACACACACACACACACACACACACACATATATATATATATATATATATATATATATATATATATATATATATATATATAGAGAGAGAGAGAGAGAGAGAGAGAGCTCGTACTGTGCCTTCCGTGCTCGTCCACGTCTTCTAGCAGCTCCGTAAACCTGTCTCGCTATACCTCGAAGCGATATTAGTGTTTAAGTGGGGGAAATGGCGCCGACATTATATAGTATAGCTTAACCGTCCATTCCCGCCCCTCTCCTTTTCCATATTCACCAAGTTTTTTTGGCATAGTAGTTCTCAGACGCTTCGGTGCGCGGCAGACGTTATAAGCGGGCGGCCTCAAGCACCTTCGGCCATTACGGATAACCTGTTCCTCGTCCGGTGCGGTAATAGCTAAGGCGTCTGGGTCGCCGAACACTCGCTCGGCCGCGCGGTATGATCGATACGCCTGCGCGGTCGGCGTGAAGGCTGGCCGCCGCCGCTGCCGGCGCGTGTAATCGCGAGGTCGTAACGCGCATATACTTATATGCAGCGCCAACGCGGAAGACACATCTGCAGCGTGTTTTAGCGCGTCTAGAGTCCCTGCGCGCCGCGGCCTCAGCTAGCCAACCAACCAACCAACAGTGGAGCCGGTCGACCGGACCAGTCTACGTTGGAACTTGCTCGAGTGAGATCGTCGCGGCTGTCCCCACGGGAGGCAGGATGGGGGTCCTTGAGGAGGCCGCGCGTTGCTCTTTCTTTAGTCGACGGGAGCTAGTGCACGCATCAGCCTTTCGCAGAGGCGGTTGTGACTTATTGATTTATAAGACGTTATAGGGCGGGAATTATAGGCCGAGATGGTTTTGCATCCTCGGGCAAAAGACTCGAGAACGACGGCTACATACATGCGCAGATCAGAGCCCGACGCCTATACGCTTTGTTTTCGCTTTGTGTGTAACATGGTTGAGGGAAAAAAAACGCGTTCTTTTTTTGGGTGTCGCTCTATATATCTGCGTGTCGTCATCGTTGTCACGTCTTTGCGCGTTGTGTGTTTCCGGCCGCGCAATGGACTATAGGTTAATCCTGTTTTCTGTGTAGTTCGCGAAATGTCTTCTTTCTGCAAGCGCCAGCGTTCTCACACGCAGGATCGGATATTATATAGTTGCGGTCGGCAAAGTGGTGGAATCGCTAAACGTTAAACGATTCTCCTACTGGGTTGTCATAACTGCTGTGACATTTATATTATGTTACGTCGCTCCACAACAATGTCGCGGAGAGAGAGTATTAGTTATGGCAAAAAAAAAAAAAACCAAGCAAAGCGGCGAAAAGCTACACGTTCTTTACGACATGTCTTGGTCTTGGCAATTTTCTGACCTAGAAATGCCCATACGTACAGGAGACTTTGTCATTGTGGCATTGGGGTGGCCAAGCTAAAGGCGAATATGCAGTCCGGCTTAACCTGTGGTAGCTGTGGAAGTTACCGCTGCGTGCAGGGAACAATGTGTTTTTCATTGCTGGTTCTATGCATTGACTATAGAGTTACTGTATATGGCTCCCTGCGCGGCTCCTTTCTCGTTGAGTCGGCCGGCTCTTCTAAAGCATTGGTTCTGTGACTACCCTTTTTTTTTTGTTTCTTGATTTAAAGACCTCCATTCTCGATCCCGTATTCCGCGGCATCAGCACTTCGCGACGCGTCATCACAAGACGTCGGCGGTATCGAGAGCGCGCGTATACAGACACATTAGCGGTGGACGGATATATCTGCCACGAGCGAGCTATTTGTGGAGTTCAAAGTGCCGACGTTAGCGTGACCTGGGGTCTAAATCGTCTCGATGCTATATATGCATCGATTTGCGTTCGACATTTCGTTTTAATCGCCCGCCGCATCGAATCTTGTCTCGCCCCACCATGCACTGTCGTCGCATCTTCAGCGGCATGCAAGCTTCCCTGGCACATATTCGCGCTCCACTGAGCTCGCTCGGTCCGCCAGCTCGTGCAACGCACTGTACTATATCGGATAGACTCTATTATGTGCACACAGACACACACCGTGCAGCGACTCTCAAGCGCGCAGGGTGCGTTCCGCGGATGCCCGAGAGGATACACACGCAGTCTGCATATATACTATAGGAGGATACTGCGCACGGCTCTGTGCGTGTGTGTACGAACCGACACAGGTAACGCCGCGCGGCAGCGAGCCGATGAAATGCGGTCGCCGCCGTGTCACGGTGCGCCCCTCGGTCGATCGCGTCGCGCGCGGCCGCATGCTTCCGCATCGAAGCTACCCACGGCGGGTTACACGCTGACCATGGCCTCGGAGATGTGAGCGCGCCAGCTGGCGCGCGCCAACCTCGGAGGCTATGCGCGGGCCCGAGCAAGACGCGCGGCTCGCCTCATAAAACGTCGCTGCATTCCGATCACAGCCTCTCTCTCTCTTGTCCGTGGAGCGAGCGCCCTATTCTTTTCTTGCATCTCTTCCTTCTTTTCTAGACGCCGCGACTATGGCATGCACGTATCGCGGAACTGTCCTTGCAGCGGCTGCAGACGCACGGTCCGCGACGTACGTGTGCTTATATATATATATATATATATATATATATATATATATATATATATATATATATATATATATATATGCAAGCTGAGCGCACACGCAATCTGGCTGCGCTGTTTATCGCTGGCATGCAGCGTTGCAGCTGTGCCCAGATTGAGGCCTTTGTATTATCTTTTATTTTGCACCCCTCTTCGTTCCTCGTACTATATAGCATGCTCTGTGCATATATGGCAGTGACGCGCGAACGATTCCAGTCGTCCTTGGTGGCCATCCAGCCCCGTCGCCTCTGCGGCTCATGCGGTGCGTCTTAATAAAGCGAAGAAGAACCAATAAAAGTTGGTTGTCTGTAAGCTAACGACAACCGGCTTCGCGAAACGTGTCGGCTCGCGGTTTAAAAGAGCTGCTGGTATATGCAGCGGCACGTCCTTGGGGTGATCGTGTGTTGCGGGCGGCGCTCATTCAGTGTGTGGATGTACAAGCTGCATTTCCCGGTACATTATGGCAGATACCACGCACTTGTTTTAACGTTGAATCGTTTCGATTAAAGGATGCAGACAGACACACATTGCTTACCAAATGCATCTAATTTCCAACTTATCTACTTGTCTATACCCGCGACACCCCGCGCTACACGTCTAATATGAGAGACACCCACACCAAACCCGGAGGAAGTGGCAGAGAAGCTATAGGTCTACGCGCTATGCCTTGATCGACTGTAATGTGAGATCGCGTTATAGGATCGGCTCGCGTTACGAACCACACTATAAAGCAAGTGCGACGAGGATACATATATCGCGCACTGCAGGCGTCAAGATCGGCCCACAATTCGCCACCGCCTTACATTACACAGCCTCCGCGATCGGCCCAGTTTACTATCACACTGTCTCTGGGACCGGCCTAGATTACTCGGCGAGAAACCCGAACATCGGCCAGCCACTTCGCAATCCGGGAGAGGGGTAGGCAAGGAAGAAAGATGCGCGCTATAAAAGTTCAGCGTCGGAGCTATAGCTGGGCCGCTATTTTGTAGCAATGCCTTTTCCGATGCTAATGCCTTTTCGTGCTTTTCGGGCTTGGTCAGCGGTCAGAGCGACGTTCCGCTCACGTTATTAACGGGATCAGCCGGCCGTGAGCGGTGGATGATCACAAGACTAGCATAGAACAAAGCATAACGCATCGCTACAAAATACCGGCCCTGGAGCGCCATCATTGTGAAACTTTGCCGCCATCGAACACCGTCGACTCCGGCGACGTATCCAAACCATGCTTTTTGTTATTCGCCATCTGAAGAGCATAATGTCGCATACCTCCCTATGTAGCTGTCTCTAAGTATAAATTCTGCTATCGTCTCGCTTTTTCTCTGTGTATATTGTCCCATATACCAGATGGACGTGCGGTCCCGACATTTTTCGCATCGCATTCCGGATCGCACTGCGGACGTTCCTCGGAGCGTCGGCCTTCGAAGGCTGTGTATAGCGCTTTATATATACGCGCTGCCATCAATCACCGCTGTTACACGCGCACAACAGAAAAGCGGAGGAGTTTGGTGGGGTCGTTCCGCTCCGTCGCGTCCATTCAGTCGCGGCGGCGGCGGCGGCGGCGGCGGCAAAGGAGCCCTGCGCGGGAGGAACGCAGTGCGGGCTCGATCTGCGGGCTTATTGTTTTCTTCCGAACGCACTGCTCTGCGAGACAGCCTGGCCATGTGGGTCAGGGGGCACTTGCTGACCGGGAGCAACTCGGGTCGCATCCTTGTCGCTCTGACCTCCGCCTGCCTGCCTATGGAAGACGAAACGCAGTATGTAAACGCTTACGAGACAGCCGCTGTTTTTAACGCTATAGCGTTAAGGGCCCCGTGTCGCAGAAAATCCGGCGTTGGCGTCCGCGGCCAAGAAAATCATTCCGAACCACCCCGACCTGCGTACGCAGGCCCTCCGCTTGGCGCAGAGGCGCTGGTGAACTAATTGAATTTCTCAAAGTAAAATGCGTCAGAAAAATCGCAAAGTACGACTTAACCACAACCTACAGGTGTGATAGCGTCGGATTGTAATTTGAATATGCGAGAAAACGTGATTCTGTTACTCGGAAAGTCACAAACCTTATTTTCCAGCACTTGTACCATTCATATTTAGCGATGCGCCCCGGTCGGTGTTCCTTGCAAAAACACCCTCCAGATGGCGCTGGCCTCCTCGGCAGCGTAGCGTTGCATGTAGGCTCCCTACGGCAGCGACGGGCAGTGGCGGAAGTGCCGAATAAAGAAAGCAGCAGTTGCCAAGAAGCCTGACAAACTGTCGGGGATCTTTGAATGCTGTCGCGTTCCACTCTTAAAGGCGAAGCTTAGGCGTCCTGCAGATTTTTTTGTTTGTTGTTTGTGCATCGGTAGACGTGTGCGCGTTGTATAGCAGTGTTGTTCGCCAGTTTGTATGTACGTATGTGCATGTGTGCTTGCGTGTGTGCGGGGGTTTTCGGTAGTAGAACGCACTGCTCCCGTCACCTTCCTTCAGGTGTCCCTGCTTTTCTTCGATTTCGGCAATTTCGGAGCGCTCGAAGTCCTCGTTGCCGCAGAGGATCCACGACGACATTCTCGCAACTCTATAATTGGCAAGGTGCCATCTGGCATTCTGTTGTCCAAGCAGGTGCGTCACGTTCCCTGAGACCGCATGGCTTCGTCCGCACTGTGCTTGCTACGAGAAAGATTGCGTCATAACTGCCAGTCGTTTTTTTTTTTTTAACACGCGTAGTAGAGGGAGGGAATTACGTAAGTTGACGGTGTTTTGCGCCTAAAGTCTACAATTCTGAACGCGTGGCCGAGAAATAATAAGGGAAAATTAAATAAAGGCCGATATAGGCGGAGCGATCATCGTTATTTGTAAGAAGAGTGAACATCGTGTCATTTTGAAACATTTTAAACATTGCTACACGGGAAGGTCTTTGTAGGTCGATATATACGGAGTAATAAAGTTTTCATAGCGTTGTGTATACTGATTTCAAGGATGCGATCATCTTTCGTGTAGTGAATTACAAATGAAAATAATAATGAATGAAAAGGGACCGGAACCTGAAACGGAGGTACGCTCGTCCCACATTTTCACGTCTTCGTCTCCTCTGACGCAACGTAATAGAATTTTTCTTTGTATACATGCGCCATCAGGAAAAGCACTTTCTTTGCGCCCTACGGCACATGCTGGCTGATGCGAGACTCGTGTTTTTCTATGTGCGTTTTTTTTTAAATATTGTATTTGAGAACAAACAGAATGCGTACAGCTAGAGACTCGGCGGTATGTAATTTGCTCCGTTGACACCATGTCGCTGCTGATGACCGCTGTGTTTCTGCATAAGTGTGCGGTAAAATTTTTTTCAAGGCCTACATTTTCACGTTTTTTATTGGCCAGCGGCGTTCTTTGCCGTAAATAACGGTGTAGGAGTCGAGCTGACTTGTTTGTTACGATTATTCTTCGTGAGGTCCGAGGGTACAATAGATGATAATAAAATTGGCTGGGGCTTAACTCATTCATGAGTTATGTTATACATGGATGCTGTAACTTGGCACCTGGCGCCCCAGCTATATGCGTAGGTGTTGTTGGATCCTGTAAATTTTCCTTCGATTGGTGTAAACCTTAGGGCATCACAATGATTTAGGCTTCGTATTGGTATCCTCCAGGGAAAATTACCATTGCTTAAAGCAGAAAGTAACGGTTACCTGTAAATGTGTGAAATTGTATGTTTTTTTAAAATCAGTGTTACCGTGTTTATAGTGTACTGTCGCTAATATATAGAACACCGAGAAACGCAAGCGACGTGTAAGTGACAAGGCTGTGCGTGGGCATTCCCGTAAAAAAGAATTAAAAGAACAATTGACATAAGCTAGTGGTCATGATTTACAAAGGTCTGGCGGTTAATACCGCGGTACAGTTTCATGCGGTCGTTATTTGTTGTGTTCGTTACGTACAGAAATGTTTTGCAAAGTGACTGACTACCGTCTGTGTATAGGAAGGCATCGACCCGTTCGCTACGCGCACGAAGCCGCCACCGCAGGCAGTGACGGTTCCGTATTGAAGAACGAAGCAGGCCTCCCGCGTGTGGCAATACCATTAGCTGAAGAAGACGTAGCTTAGTGCCTCCTCCTCATCGTCGTAAAGAGGCGGCACAGTGCGGGGGAGACCGTTCTTGATAACGCGTGTGTAACGGGGCGTGAACGGGCCTCTGCGGATGACGGAGTCCTTTGCCCGCCTTTGTTGTCCCCGAGTGCCGAGGCCGTCATTTGCGGTTTTCTAAAGGACTCTCCCGCCTTCTAAAGAACTCTGCCGCGTTGTTCGCGGTGCTTACTGCATGGTTTCCTGTGCGCCGCGCAGCTCGCTAGAGATCTTGGCCGCACGCATTGCTTGATGGGTTCAACTGCAAAGTGTTTTCGAAGATGGGTCGTTCGCACGGAACGATGGTATTTTGGTGGCTGTTTTGTTCGGATTCATCTGCACTTTCACCGTCTCTCGATGTTCCGGTCACTTGTTTCTTGAACGTAATTCATTCATTCATTCATTCATTCATTTCACATTGAATCAACGTTACTTTCAATTCTCGTTAAAAGAGAGAGACCAACGCAACATTCATGCATTCATTCCTCTCCCGTGAAAGCATAGTGAACCGGTAAAGTTTCACATGCAGCGCTATTCTCGGTGGCCATGTTGGACTATATTGTTTCAGAGCACTCTGCATGGCAGTGCATGCTACGAATGCAGACACCGACATCGCTACGAAAGTCGTGAAAAATATCTGAAGCTATATTACGAGGATGATCGGTAACGTTAGCGATAGTTTGGCTTCACGATGGCTATCTTGAGACCACTTTTATTCTCGCTCTATAGCGCTTACATTTGCTGTCTTACGCGATCTCTGAAGAGCCGTCTCAGTGCTCTACAACCGGCGAGTCGAATTTACCTTACGTGGTTGCCTCGGCGAAGCTTCGCAGGAATTTCGGGCGCGAATGACGAATGACATTTGCTGCACGAAAGAAATTGGGCGGCACAGGCGCGCGTAGGCTATACCATAACAGCGCAGAACACGCAGGGCCGACATCGATCCCGTTTCCGGGGTCCGGCCGCGGCCCCCCGAGCCGAGCCTTGCGATCGGGGTGCTTGGCACATCGGGTCTGTGTGCGTGCGCGTGTATTATGTATGGCGAAGTGAGTGATGCTGGCAAGGAGCGGTGCCGAGGAACCGGATCACCTTGGCTCGACGCCAGCCGGCTAGCAGCAGCAGGCTTCTTCCATCTCGCTGCCTTGACGCGCCCAGCTGGCTTGCTCGGGGCGTGTGCCTCTCGAAGTCGACCTCGGGAATTGGTGCAGCGCGTCTGGGGGGAAGGGGGGGCTGTCGCTTTTTTTTCTTCTTCTTCGCTTTCCACTCGAGTTGCCCGTGGTCTGCTGCCGACCGCAGTAACATATACATACCCGGCGCCGTTGTTTGCTCTTGTTTATAGGGGGCGCAGTCGTTGACCCTGAGGTCAGGCCGCAGTGGCATGCCAATTCTGATGCTGGATGATCGGACGTTTGTTTAAATGAGCGGCTGTCGGCATATATATATATATATATATAGTGTGTGTGATATAGTAGTGTATATGTATATATATATATACCGTATATACAAGTCGGCCGCGAAAGTTTACGGGGCACGGGATTTGCGAAAGAAAGTTGAGTTCCCGCGCAGCCCGGGCATTCGAATCAATTTCGAATTTAAAACTTTCAGCCTTTCAGCCTTTCAGTAGCTATTTTCGGGGACCTATACGTGGTGATCCGTTAACTTAGAGGGGCAAATTGTTAACACTGACGAAATTCACGTTTGCCGCGGGACCTTATGTTCTGTAAACTTTTGTGGCAGACTGTCCGTTTTTTAGCTTCCTTTTCTAAGTGGCTTGCAGCTTGCGAAGACCGCGCTGACGAAATGTGGCCGCGCTGGCCGCTACAATTCGCAAAACAGTCACGACAATCGTGGCGGAACTTCTTAAATTTAAACAAAATTCAGCAAGGCGGGTCAGCCAACCATGCATGGGCTAAAACCAGCAGGGCCGGAACGCGGGCTTCAAAGTGCTCCAAAAATAAATAAAAATAAAATAAAAAAACAAGAACTTGCAACCACTTAAACAGAGCCAATAAAATCATTATAGATAATATGCCTTTCCCGTAGGTTTGTCTCACCAGCGCTCATTGAGCCCAGTACTGATTAGCTTTTGTATCGTGATCGGAACTATAGTGTATTGATCATGATGATGAGGCCGATAGCCAATGTGGGCGGTGATGAGCACAGTAGCTGCTGCTTCTCCCTCGAAGAGGAGGAGGAGGAGGAGGAAGAAATATGAGTATGAGGGTGCACGTATTGTGACGAGTCCTGTGCGCGATTGTAGAAGGAAACAATAGACCCCCCTTCTCGTATAGCGCGGTCTTGGCCCTAATGCGCTCGCTCTGACGCCCCCGTAATCGCCTCATTCTGCGTCGCGTTGTACGAAGGGATCGTGGCTCGCGGTGAAACGACCTCGGTCATGGGTGTCCCACTGCAGTTCGCATTTGCTTCTTTGTTTTGTTTTGGTTGATACTCGTCCCCTCTCCGTATAAGGCCGTCGGCCGGCTAATTGAGCGAGGGGCGGTCAGGAGGGGACAAGGAAAATTGAAGCGCAATTTCGAACAATGTCCTCGGTGTGCGCGTGAATGGGGACTCAACGACGTCGGTGGGCCACGCTAACGAACGGTTTGTTCTTTGGGCTGAGCTCTCGCATCGAGAGAGAGAGAAAGTGAGATAGATAGATAGATAGATAGATAGATAGATAGATAGATAGATAGATAGATAGATAGATAGATAGATAGATAGATAGATAGATAGATAGATAGATAGATAGAATCTTAAATAATGTAAACGTCTCGTAAACCTTTAACGTCTCGTCCCAGATCGGGGGCTTAATTCACTAAGGTTTCCGTTCGTAAGTTCTCTTCGCCACTGGCTGGCCCGTATCGCTAATAGTATATCGACCACCGGGATTGACTGGAATTTTATCTTACGAACAATTTTAGCGTAAGAGCATTTTTGTGTATACTGGCCCAGATGTTCTCGGAAAGTCACCTGGCGAAGCTGACTTTTCCCTGTTGACACAAATCGTCAAAGTTTGAAGAAAACGAAAAGAAATGTTTTAGTGTTGCCGATGAGCTTAGCGTCCGCGGTGACTGGTCTTTGCTGCACTATGATTCTACGCGCAGGACTTGCAAATGCGGCATTATTATAGAAGAGGCGTAGACGCTCCGTTGCATAACTTCGAGCTCCTGGTCGGCACTGCTGAAAAGCGATCGTGCGGGCACTTCGAAGTGGGCGTTAGCTTCTCTCCACTATTACTGCATGCGCCTCCTCCTCGGTAGCTAATGTGGCGGTAAGCTGGAGTGTTTGGGGTTGAGAAGTTTGACCATTGTATTACGGCCAGCCGGAATGTCGAATACGCTTGCCTCCTCCATTTTGGACCCCGATTCCGCACGCATGCGCTACGCCATGATTCCTCGTCGTGTTGATTCCGGGTGCAGCAACTCGCTATAAGATTGTGGTCGGTGTCCAAGGTTGGTCAGTATAAGAGCCGAGTAAGAAAGAGCCGAGGGCCGACCATTGACAAACTGAGCTGCAAGTTGTCTCGCCTAGCTGCGCGCGTGGTCGTAAACGCTCGTCTTATATGGAGGTGTATCGCGCCCCGATTCGCGGGCCGGATGTCATTCCACGTCCTCGATGTCAGTGCGGCACTGTATGAGCCCCACTCGGAAGAGACGAGGTCTAACTGCAGGCTCGTATTTCTTAGCCGGGGGGCGCGCGCGAGTCGACCGCTCGGGTTTCCCTCGACGTATAACCCTCCCCGACTCTACGTCATCATTTCGAGGTTGCGTCGTGCGAAAGCTGCTTTGCATGGAACACCGCCAGCAAGGCCTGCCTTTCTCTTCGCTGCCGCGCACACATGCGATCCATAAACGGCGGTGCCTTGTGGCAGCCAGCATCAGCCCGTGCCGGGCACAGATCGTCCTTCGGCGGCTTTCTTATCGCGCGCCCCTCCGCACAGACGCATTGCCAACGCGAAGGCGGCCAGACGCGAAACGGGCGGCGGCCTGACGGCCCCCGCGTCGTATGCACGTACTATAGGAACGGCCAAGGGCGTTGGCCGCCTCTGCAACCGCGCCGCCGAGCGCTCCTGGACTTGCCGGTATACTGCAGGCCGGCGCCGTGGAAGGCGTCCAGGGAACTCCCTCCGTCAATTCCTATTGCACAATGGAAGATCTATTCGGCTTTGCTTGTGTCCTTCCTGTTCGCCTAGCTTAGTCGTATGTCGCTGTTTCGAAAGCAAACGGGAACTGCCTGACAGCTCGTAGCTTGTAGTCGTACGCTGTAAAATAATTTACACCCTCAAAAGTGAAAAAAGGGCCTTAATATGGCTATAACTCATACCCTGACGAGGGTGTGACTTATAGGCACATTTAGACCCTTTTTCATTTTGAGGGTGTAAATTATTTTACAGTGTAGGCTTCCTCGAGGGTGAACCTACGCCTTATTTTCTTTTAAGGGTGAAATTCTGGAGTATTTCGTGCCAAGTTATCGCAGCGTCATCTTCTCCGGTGCACGTATAGTCTCTCCAGTATTGTATAGTGATGATGACGATGATCGATGGCGATTATGATATTTATTTCTACCAGAGCGTGTCGTAAACTCTCACTGGAGTCGTAGCGTGTAGAGGCTGTCGCCAAGACTCACGGCAAATTTTGCCACCTGTCGTGAAATAACGAAAAGAAAACAATGAAACATGTCGTTCCTGGCGCAAAGTACGGAGCATGAAGCAAGGGAACACGAAAGAGACAGGGATCTGTAGGCGCTATCGCGTTCCGCTGTTAAAGGCGAAGCTTAAGCGTCCTTCAATTTCTTGCAGCGTTGCGCGGAGCGCATTGCATCAATCGTTATGAAACCCGTAAGTATTATACGTGGGTGGCGCTTCCAACTGACATGGCAGTGAACCACCTCTTTCCACAGCATTTTGGTGTTTCGTTGTCTTTCCTTACGCAGTTTTATTGCGATAGCAATTATATGGACACTTCAACCGGATTTCTGCCGTCGGCGTCGTTGTCGCCGTCGTCGTCGCCGTCGCCGTGAGGATCCCTATAGATAAAATCTTCGCCGCGCGCCGTATGCCCGAGCGGAAGCGTGCGGGGACGCGCGCTATCACGGAGAGCGAACGCACTCATCTCCCACGCGCAAGCAAGGAAGCAGGAAGCCAGCGCCGGAGGGAGCGGGGGGGGGGGCGCACTTCTACTCTGCCAACAACCGCGCTCGTCGCTCGTCCGCACCGTCTCTTATGTCCACACGGCTCTGACCTTTATGGGCCGTGCATTCGCCGCTCAGTTTCCGTTGAAGCGATAGACCGCACGTATACGCTCGCGGCGGCGTATGCTTGCTGCCAGCGTTTTGACAGTCGTTGTCTGCAGTCATTCAGTGTGATCTGTTCGTGTTTGTTTGTGCGCGCTCACACCACGCTTGTTCATTCAGTTAGTAATAGTCGGGCGACATTTTCCAACGCACGCTACACATGCAATGCTGCCCGGATCGGCAGTGCAGCGCTACAGGTGTGTCCCTTCGCACGCGCTGCCCACGGGAAGCGCTTCTCATCAACACCACCGTTTCACACGCGCCTTCTCGTGGTCATCGAGTCTCTCTTCATGTCGGTCTACTTACGCCGCAGCACACCTGCTTACTTAATCAGCTCATGTTTACTACAATTCATATTGCTACCAAAGCCGCTCACCTTACTTCGTATGACATTGCTGTGTTGCTATCGCATTCATTGCTTCGCCCTTAGGGCGAAACTGTGACATTTGTTTGTTCAGTCGCACTTCCCTTCGCAGTGTAAAAGCAGCCGTCAAGGGTCGATTACTTCACGTGTAACTGCTACATTTGCGTCTAATCTTGACTATGTCGGGGATATTCATCGCATGCCGCGCCCTCTATATATGTTTCTCACGCGTGCAGGCGTTCGTCGGAAGCGTCCGGTCGCACTCTTCCATTCTTGGAAACGAGACTGGTTTTGGGTTATTCCAATCGAAGGTTCGAGAACACGGGCACGGAAATCACGATATACGTGCATATATATATATATATATATATATATATATATATATATATATATATATATATATATCCGCTCCTTCGGGACTGCTGGGTGGTGAACCGTGTATGCAGAGAGAGAGAGAAAGGATGGATGGATGGATGGACGGACGGACGGACGGACGGACGGACGGACGGACGAAGTATGCGCCACATTTTTATGTGCACTGATACCAAGAACGCGGGAAATGAGTTTTATTCGTAAAGCGAGGCCGCGTCCTTACTCTCCTTCTCGTTACGTTGACCGATATATACGTGCGATTTTCTGCAACCTACTACGTCGTGCCCAACGCGGAGCGCACATAGCCGGTTAAATGAGTCAAGTTAAGCGAGTTAACAACGTCCGCACGTTTTGACGACATGCCATCTCCTACATACACGCAATTCCGTGGCCAAATAGGCGAAGTGTGCATACTTGCGCTCATTGCCGCTTTCTTTCTCTGCTAACGTGATCGTCGGGCCGTCGGAGCCTCTCGGCGAAATCCTCTCTCCGGAAAATCAACCACATTTTCTTTATTATAGTTTCGCTGGATTAAACCAAGGTTGCCGAGCGTATTTGCTCGTCGTATACTTCGCGTGCCGCGGCGAAGCGAATCTGCTTTTTTATAATGCACGGGGTGTTGAGTGAAGCGAACCCCTCGGTTTAACGAACGCCCACCAGCTATGAGGGCTCGCCGGCTGTTCTGCAGCAGGCGCCGCGCGAGGGCTCCCCAATGAGCCAAGGCCATCTTCATTCCTACCGACTTGTATGCGAGTAATGTACGGTCGCGCATACTTGTGTACTCGAGGCAATAGAGAGTTTTAGATTAGGGGGACGCAAGCGTTGGAGCCCCAAAGCTTGCGTCCCCCTAATCTAAAACTCTCTAATTGCTTAATTGGTGCGTTCGCGTACGCTATGCCCGCTGGAAAGATTGTCGTGAACGTTCGTGACAGTATACAAACTATATATAGTTTGTCTTTGGCCGAATATTTTCTCAGATTTCCTCAATTTAATGTGTATGGAACCGTATAATGGGTCGAGTGATAAGGCTAGGACCTTCCTTTCTACGTCGAAGCGTGCGCGCGACGCAGCCAATTTTGCGTTTACGTCAGTTTAAGCCTCAGTGATTACCTAATAATAGAAGCGCCGCGAGGTAACTCACTGATGGTCACTAAATGGCGGTTTCGATTTTTTTTTTTTTTTTGACCGCGGTGGCCACCTTGCGGTTGGGGCAAAACTCAAAAACGCTCGGGTACCGAAAACATTGGGGGCAACAAAGAACACCAGATTGTCAATATTAATGCCGATCTCTCGACTACGACGTCTTTCATAGACATGTTGCTTTGTATCGTTACAATCAATCAATAAATCAACGAATCGTCTTTTAGGTAATCAAGAAGTTGTCTTCTATCAGCCATCTCTTGTTTCTCTGCATAGTGTCTGTTCTTGTTGAGTCTCCTCTGTTTATTTGACCTAACAGTAGCTCGGTCGTTGCCGACGGTTTTGATGTTGACATCTTCATCCGAGTATTGCCACCCCTTCTCAGGCCGACCCCGTTCCCCCTTTACCCACCGGTGTAAATTTCCGGTGCCTTCGTACCGGACGAGACACTGTTCTACAAAATCAGGCGCTCTGCTTCCGCACAAGGTATAGACAGCCAGGGTCTGACTCGGACTTATCCCTCTCCGTAATTTCACATTAGTATTCCATCTCTCTCTCACATAGCCTGCAAGACGCGCCTGTATCTGCACGCGTCCGTGCTACATCTGGGCGGTTTCCCATCCCATGACCTCGTCGATGCAGCCCCTTTACTTACGTCTTTACGGGGCTCGCATCTTTGTTCGTCTATTGTGAGAGATCGCCTTTCACGGCTGGAAAAAAAGGCTGCTTGTTATGCGTGTGGCGGCCGCAAGGAGATGGGAGCCGTTTTTTTTTTCTTTTTTTTTCTTTTTTTTTCTTTTACCTGGCATGCAGTGGCCGATTGGCGCAGCTGTTTCTCCCCCTTCGTGGCTTCGCTCTCCGAGCTTCTTATTCACTCCCGTCGATGTTCATTCTTCTTTATCGCTGCCCGTGACCGTGTTGGTTCCCCTTTGCTGCGTCGGCCGAATGTCGAGGCGCGGTAGAGTGTAGCCTCCGAGATAAGTGCGCTGGCTGTCTCGGGGGCCATTGCTTGGGGCGGGACTGCCCAGGTAACTCCTAGCTGTTTTTCATTGAGTTCTGGTAGGGTGGCTAGAATTCGCCACGCTAGTTCTGGGAGTGATTACGGCGGCGGATATGCACGTGGTTGGGAAGCCAGTTATTTTTTTTTTTCGTTTTTTCCCTGCGAATTCGCCGCACCGATTGGATATAATCGAAACGAATCGTACCACTTATTTATGTGCACTGATGTGAAGAAAGAGGAACAATTCATTTTATTCGTAAAGTGGGTCCGCGTCCTTGCTTTCCTATTGTATATGTCGACCGTCTAGCTGAGCTGCTTGTTTGTAATATTTCTGCCCTAGGTATAGATGGCGCATCTAAGGGTTGCCACCTGAACATTTCTAAGAGCATTGTGACAGTGATAACTCCGTGTGGTGTTCTAAGACTGTCATTAAAGCTCTCATTGCCCCTGGTATTTTTAGATGCCGCTTTCAGTATTTATTCGCTCCCTGTTGGGACGCGGATGCAGTCAGAATTCGCAGTGAGAGAGCAGTGCTATACCATTTGTTCACGTTAGCGCAATGCAACCTTTGAAATCGGCGCTAAATGCTAGAGGCAATGTAGTATCAGTGATAGTATGATGATAGTATGATATTATTTGCGTGGAACCGAACCCGGTTCTCTTTTATAACGAACTGTCAGAAAAAAATAATATTTCTTAAATTCAGGAAAGTATTGTTAATAACTATGTCCGTATAATCCACTCGGAATCGCTTGTTTAATATGCAAGGCGCCAACCATGCAACTAAGTTATCAAGTAAGTGGGAGGAGGAAAATAAAGGAAGCGAGCTTTCGGTTACTTTATTTTGTTCCGTTTGCCTAACCATTGAAGAGTTATTAGAAATGAGAACCCAGGTATCTTTGTTTGTTTATAGTGGTTATGTGAAGTGTTCTATTGATAGTACGCACTCCTGCCATATTAAAATTAGCGCTAAAAAAATGGCGAGCAACATTTACAATCAAACGAATACTTTCCCTAAAACAGCAGCAAGAACAGAACTGTCCGCAGGAGGGTGCATAATGTTATTTCAAGCTTTTGCCTTTTCTCAAAGACATCTTCAAACGCTTCACATGTAAACAACATGCACAGACGGAGACAATGTACATCACATAAAGCACAACAACTATAGCTTTTCAAACGAGAGCTTACAAAACGAATGCCGACGTCGTACTTCTTGAAAAGACTTGCAGAATAAATGGGTCATTAACCCTCGTTATAGCGGCAAAGCACCCGTTGTCTGTCGGATTAGGTCAATCGTCAACCCTTCTTTCAATTATCAGAGCAACCCAGTTATCGTGATAATCCATGCCGAACATCGGCACGAACTTGTGGAAGCTGCGTTGTAGACATTAAACCGTGTGCAGATTTTCCTATCGGTTCTTTCGCGCCTCACAACTTTTCGTTTCGTTGTATATAGCACCAACCTCTCTATCGTCGATTGCTATATAGTCCTCCTAGTTTTTCCACGTCCCCTCTCTATACATATGCAAGGATGTAGCACGCAGTTATCTGGTTTCTCCCCAGCAGAGCGCCATCTCTCCACCTGCCCGCCTCGCCTCTCTTCTGTATAGCGTTCGCGAAGATGAGCCGATAGCCTGAATCGGGCGTTTCGCGAAGCTGTTATACTCTAGGTTTCACATTTTGCTGCTCGACTTTCGATGGCGCCGGGTTCTCTGCATCCTCAAAACTGGAACGCCTTTGCTTGCTTGTTTGCTTGCTTGTTTGCTTGGTTCCGCACTGTCTTGGCCAGCACTGGACGCGGTCTGAGAAAAAACAAGAAAAGGGGGGGGGGGGGGGGGGGGGGAAGTCGCGGAGGAACGTCGAACGCTCTTAGCAGATCCGAGATTGCATGCGCTCCGATTTGCGCTTCCGCCCGTTTCCATTCGTTTCGTCATGAATAATTGAGTGGACGCGCGAGTGCTAGCCTTCTCGGCGACCTTCCTTTTCAGCGTGTTCGGAGCGCCGTAACTACTTCGCGTGACACGTCCAGGGAAGAGAGGCACGAAACGGGACAGCGCTAATTAAACGCCAGCCGGTTGTACCATCACCAAAGTGCTTGAGACCCACTAAGATAACGTCTTGTCCCATCGTATGTGTTACTGTGACGTCGCGACATCATTTTCGCCGGTTGCACGAGTCTGTATCTGCCGGATGCTCCGCCATCGTAATTACTACAGTTTTATACTCGGCTTGCGTCAGTATACCTACCTGGTATACTGGCGTAATCATGCAGACGCGGCTGTTGCGATGGCGTGGTTAAGAAATCGGGTTGTGCAAACCGGACGCTCGAGATCGCTGTGTGCCGAAGCGCGTGGGCTACTGACCCGTCCTCGGACACCGTGTGAGCTGAGGCAAGATAGCGAAGTGTGAGCGAGTTTTTTTTTTTTTTTTTTAAGAAGCAAAGCAGCGCGAACGAAAAAAAGGACATATGATATAGAAAAGGGCAGCGCTATATAATGTGTATTTGTTGCCCCTTTGTCGTTGGTTTGTTTGCGCTTTCTTTAAACTTGTATAAAAGAACCGTGTGGCGCAGTTATACCCAACCCATTCACGTCGTAACCTCAAACAAACAAACAAACAAACAAACAAACAAACAAACAAACAAACAAACAAACAAACAAACAAACAAACAAACAAACAAACAAACAAACAAACAAACAGACAAACTAACTAACTAACTAACAAACTCCCGGGATATGTTTAAATCCGAGGCAAACTCATACGTCAAAGACAGCGAAGCTGTGTAAAAGATCAAACAGCGCTCGCACCCTTTGGAATTCCTAATGAGTCTGCTTTGCCACTGCCCGAAATCTATACATAACTGTTTGCAGACGCTTTACTGTATCCTAGCTGATTACTTCTATACTATCCGCTATACATATGACGCATCTCAATGCGTCAGCCTCTGGCGTCAGGCTACGCGTTCTCACCGATTTCTGGAATGGAAGAGTTGGAATGTTCTTCCGCCTGTAGATGTTTTTATAGTGTCCAAAGATGATTTCTACAGCGCTTTGTGTGCTTGATTTGAGTGTAAATTATATTATGTTATATTGTATGTACACCCCTTGCTGTAACGCTAGTATAGGCGAAAGAGTTACTAAATAAATAGAGAAGTAATTAATGCTTCTCATTAGAGCATCCTGCTTAATTACGCTCCGTGACCAATGGTGGCATTGCTACGATTGTAAGACGCAAACTTCCAATCAATCAAAAGCGGAAACGAACCCAATCAATCAAAAGCGGAAACGAACCTTTAGCGTCGGAAACAATAGACAAGATGTAGGGAAGGGAAGGAAAAAAAAAAAACTTTTAGCGTATACGCAGCAAAAACCTTTACAGCCGACCGATGCGTTTCGTAACAGACGCTCGCTAGTTGTTAAAAACAGGAAAGCAGCCGCACATACTGGGGCGAAAGAGTTGAGGGGCAGCGGAGAAAACGAACCGAAGTAAAAAAAGAAGAGAGAGAGAGAGAGAGAGAGAGAGAAACGAAAATCTTTTGCCTGAAATACCTCGATCGCCGCTCTCCCGCACACTTCATCGCGCTCTCTCGTTCACACAACAGCAGCAACAGCGACGCCGGAAAATTGCGCCTCCGCATGGAAGCGACTAAGAGCGCGCTTGCTCTTTTCGAACCGGAGCAAACGGTGCGAGCCGACACGATCTCCTCCTAACCGAGCGGAAAAGGAAAGTATAGAGAAAAAAAAAAGTAATTCGGCAGCCAAGTATACTGCGAATAATGGGAAAAGCCTGAGACGGCGCGGGGAAAGATTGAGGAAAATTGCTGCTTATACACGCGAACCGGCGGTGCGATGAACTGTATCCAAAAAAAAAAAAAAAGTTTGTATCGTATATCAGCTTCATTTCTATTCGCCCCGTGGGTCTGAGTATGCGCTCGTCGATGGAAGAAGAAAAAAAAGAAAATAATAACAGAAGGACGAAGACTTCCCATGCGAAGCGTTTGTTGTAAATAGATTACGACGAAAACTGTACGTTGCAGGGGAAAATTTCAACTTTTTCAGCTACCCATTCGTTCCTAGAAATACGAGTATAAGTGCGTTCAAACCTCCCGATTCTTGACCCATCTTCCGCTGTGGGTACGTGCCTTATCTTCAAGGATCATCATCATCATCATCAGAAAGAGCGAGACGTCGCCGTATGGCTGGCTGGCAAAGCCGTATCGCCGTTTGTTTGTTTAATTCATTTCGCAATCAAAAGGCCGCGACCGCGCGCATATCGGTGGCGTAATGCTTGACAGACGCCGAAGCGGAGATAGAAGGAAACGTGAAAGGTGCATGTAACCCTTGTGTCATTTCTTTTATTACCACCTTATTAAATTGGCATTTGTAAGGAAGGATTAAATTAAGGGGGGTGTACACAGGTAGAATAGCAATGAGTATTACACATGGTTTAAATAACAATCGAACTGAACAAGCCGGCGCTGTGACTTGAGCGAACCACCACGTTACAACCAGGGCTACCGTAAGCTACCACTGCTCGGCTTGGCTTTAACAAAGACTTTTTATGGCTCGTTGCTACTTCCGTTATGATTTTGTGTTATGATAACCTTACGCATAGCTTAAAGGCAGGCACGGAGACAGCTTCGGATGTTAATAGTGGTATTCAGGCTCTGCTTCGGTGGCCCTATGAGTTTTTTTAACAGCGAAGCTGGTCTAGCTAACCGTAAAAAGTGGCGCCTGCTGTCGCAAAACCTCGCCGAGCTATGACGTCACTGCGTTGCCTAGCAACCACCTCGCGGAGCGGCGTGTGCCTCTCCTCCTCTCCGTGCCGTGCACATGTTGCCTTGACATGGGACGTTAAGGAGAGGGAAGGAGAAGAGCATGCGCGTGGCGCGCGCAATGCTCGGGAGAGAGAGAAAATGAGAGCGAGATAGAGAAACAAATTCGAGCAGCACCAACGAGGCAACGCGCAGAGCTGCTGCCGATGCTGCGCGCGTTGCCTAGCCGCGCATGCGCCGAGGCAGTAGCAATGACGTCACCTCGCGTTGCCTAGTAACCGCCGGCGCAGGTGCACGCTCGCTTCGCCCGACACAGACACAGCTCCTGCCTGCGTTTGTGGCATGCCATCGTAGGCGCCGACGCGTTCAGCGCTAGCGACGCGAAATGTCGCGAAGGGGAAGGTACCTCCGAAAAATGATCGCTCTAGAATACCTTCTCTACATGCGTAGTTAAGTTAAACCGAGTTAAGACCTAGCAGCAACCAAGTTGATACCTAGCAGTAGCATCCAGTAAGACTTGAGGATTGACACTTTCGCTGTGCCTAAGCTTTGCGCGACCGAATACAAACTTGCCCGCTTTTTCTTTCTTTCTATTCTTTCTTTTTTATTATAGCTCTACAGAATCCATGTAGCACGCACTGAGCATGCCCGTGGATTCGATAAAGCTAACTAGCGACGGACGCTTATATACGTACGCTTCCATTAAAATTGTATTCCGGGTCGCATTACATCGCAGTCCCCTTTTGGTGCCCTTTGGGAATAATATTTACTACTGCGATACTGCGCTGAAAACACTGAATCATAGAAACCGGCTTTGCATTGACGGTAACATCAGGTTAAGCGGAATACGCTTGCGTTGGAATTCTTTCTCGTCAATGTCTATGCTTTACCAGTGACACTAGCGCTGAAAAAAAAAAAAAAAAAAAAAAGGTAGCTTTACGCAGCTAACCGAAGCAACTACCCAGGCTGTGTATAAGGTATACACTTTCGCCGCTATGAGTTAACCGTCTCCGGTTGCATTGATAGGTGGGTGATCACGTTATGACCTTAATCAAATCAGGATCAGGTGATTGATCGCAACTCCCAGAAGCTTCATTACATATTAAAAGACCTTGCTTGGCGTCAGAAACTTGCCTCGAGGAGATCTCTACAACGAAAATATAGGAGGGGTGGGGGGGGGGGGGGGGGGGCGCTCTTGTTTCTTTATTATTTCGTTTACTCGACTCCGCGCAGTGAGTCGATCGCCATTCGGTCAGCAACATAGTGAGGCCTAACCGTAACTTGGTTAGATTAATTACCTTTATCGGCGATACTCTATAGTGCCGTCGTGTTGACACCGACATCTCTCGGACAGCAGGCGTACTATAGACTCACGCGCGCCGAGTCCCTCCCTGAACCTTCTCCTTCACTTGTACTGCGCGCGATATCTTGATTAAGGGGTGTGATCGTGGACGCTGCTTAACTGTACCGCAATGACGCCCCACGGCCGCTCGATTAAAACACACACCAATGCGGTCGTCGATATACACAATCGGCCCTCTTGTTTGTCCGGATTGGCTCTTGCATATATGAGAGTGTTTGCGGCCGCTTTTTTCTCGTGTTCTCCCGGAAGCTTACACTGTATACATCTGCGCCCTCTCTATATCTTCTCGAGCATTTCTATACAGCCTCGGCGACGCCGCGTCAGTATCGCACCTTACTTCCGCGACGAATAATTATGCCGCTCCGATGTTCGCTTATACTTTTTTGCTATATACTCATTCAGAGGGGAAAGCGCGCACTGTGAGAACAACGCATACCGGTGCGTCGACGTTGCTTTTTTTTTTCTTCTTTTTCTTCTTTTGAACAGTTGCTGAGAGTTACGTCTATACGTTTTTTTTTTTCTTTTTTTTTTTGCGTTCGCTGTTGCTGCTACTGCGATGTGTGCCGAGAAAGCGCGGCGCGCTTTTGGACTCGCTTCGAGCATCGCACCGGAAGCGTGCGGCGCGAGGCACGTTATATACTCGCTCGTTTATGCGCAAGGCGTGCGCTCTCCATTGTGCGTGCCGCGCGGTAAGGAAAAAAAATAAATAAATAAATTGGCCGTGCCTCGTCTAGCTGGCTGCCCGGACGACAACGCCCCGTCTGAAAGCCTCGTGTTTTTATAAGAGCGGGTCACTCTCTGGAAAAGTGATTGTGGCTTGCAGCTGCCCGGGCGTCCTCGTCCTCGTCGTCAGTGGCGGCCCGATACTGCGATATACAGTGCGGGGTGTTTGTGTGTTTTGCAGCATGGTGATTCTACATCGCCTGAGACGAGAGTTAGACGCAGCGAAATGTGACGCGGAAGCAACAATGCAAGACGCGGCGAAGAGCTTATCGCCAACTTTTTGAGTTCGCCGGAATGGCTTGTACGGGGAGGGGAACGGAGCGGCCGACGGACTTCACTTGAGTATACTGCGTTGTGAAACTGAATGCGTTATCGGCTGTTTTGCGTACGTAATGGCGCCCTCAATTCGAACGCGTTAGTGCAACTTGCCTGCAAAGCGGCCGTATACGTGATAACAATGCGTAAAGTATACAGACAGCTTTCCGCATTGCAGATCAAGAAGGCGAGGTTCAAGCTTCCTGTTATTTAAAGTTTTCAGTCGAGACACCGTTTTATATAATTGATACTATTGCGCTTATTCTACACAGTCCACTTAAGCTCTTCTGTTGTAGCGGTCGAAATACGACGACGCGAGGTGTGTCCTGGTCCGCCATCTTTGTTTGTGTGGCCGCCCCGCTTGCTGTATCAGTTTAAATAACGTACGTAAACCCCTTGTTTGAACACCTCCTCGTAACGAGCCGGTACAGGTGCTCGTGCCATGAGAGATTTCTGCGATAGCTTTTAGTTACGAAGAACAAGCGCATGTTCTTCGTATCTTCTCACTTGATTGTGTCTTTTTTTTTGCGCTGTATACCTTCTGCTTACAAGTATGTCTAACACTCTATAGGCTACTGAAAAGTTTTACTAACCCTTTCGGAGTATTCTTCGAGACCCTCGCGAGTAAGATGTCTGCGGGATTTGTGTAGCGATGTTCCGCGATATCTCGCCGACGAGAATCGCTGGAGATTTCCGCGAGATCGGCGCAGAGAACCCGGAAAAGGTTTTCCGAGGTCGTGGAGGAAAACTGTCAGGTTGTACAGTATAATGCACACAAACCGGGATTCTTATTCACTTTTGTCGCGCTGAGCGCATGAATTCTTCGATCAACAGACATTGAAGCCTCGTATTTGTTTTATAGCCACTTATATTCCATCGTTGTTTAGTCTTCCCCGGGCTCCTGTGCGGTGTCTTCTGAAGTGCATGCCGCCCTGCGCGTCGGTACAGCTAGGCCTTGTGAGGTCCGCGGCGGCTTACCAGAGCACGCGCGCCATCGGCACCGTGTCGTGCTTGCGCGGAAAACAAGAAGAAGCAAAATTCAGGAAGGGAACGCGATTTCTTTTTTAAAGAGGAATCCTTTCAGAGTCGCCGTCTATCGCCAGAGGGCCTTCCTGGTGGCACAGATACATACCGAGAGCAGCTAGCGTTTGGCAGCGGCCCGCTGTTCCTTCTCCTCGGGCCCGTTCTTTTTTTATCCTTTCTCGGAGGCTTCCTGAAGATGCAAAGCTGCGGCGGCGCGAGATGGGCGTCTTTCTTTTCGAACCGCGAAGGGTGATCGGCCAGGCGTGTCGGACGAAAATTAGGCGCGCGCCGGCGCGCTCGCCGTGTGGTATGGTATGTATACAGTCGAACCGCGGATATATCGAATCTGAAGGGAATCATAAAAAAGTTCGTTATATATCGATAATTCGATATATAAAATAAAATAATTTTGTACGAAATTTTCAAGGGGGTTTTACTGCTGTTCGTTATACGCAATAATTCGTTATATGTGGGTCCTATATATCCGGGTTCGACTGTTATAGATGCGTAAGCAGGGTCTCTGTATAGTCAGCTTGGTGCGTAAGCTCAGGGGGTCTGCGCGTTTTTCATGCTTGTGTACACCAACGCAGGTAGTGTGCGCAGCCGACCAAAGACGAGCCGAGCCAAGCCTCGTGACCGCTATAGCCGTGTGCTGGCTTCTGGCGCTTTTCTAGCGTGACGATCCGGCGTGCCATGTGCCGACGCCGTATAGGCGGCGAAAGAAGTCGTATGCACACACACACACACACACACACACACACACACACACACACACACACACACACACACACACACACACACACACACACACACACACACACACACACACACACACACACACACACACACGCACACGCACGCACACACCGCGAAGTAGCCGCAGTGCGGACGCGGACTAGCCGGCTCGGGGAAGACAGAAGCCTAAAAATAAAGCGTTCCGTGGCTCGGCGCGCCTTTTGTTCCGAGCAAATTTCGGCGGCGTCGCTTCAGGACACCCTGCGCGTCTTTCCCACTTCGCTCTTTTTTTCGTTTTCTCGTTCTCTTTATTTCTCCTCGGTCTCGCGGCCACGAGACGCACGGAGATTCACTGGCGCGTTAAACTAGCGTTTTGTAGTTCCTGGTGCGGCAGTGTTTGTAAGCTAGACGGCCTTGGTCTTGAGTCTTAAAATTTGCCGTTACAATTGGAAGCGAAGCTTTGGAATGCGGTTACTGTACACGTGTAAAGAGGATATATTATCTGGATTTTGGGATGACCGCTTTGGGTTGTCCTTGTTAAGCTTCTTGGCGACCAGTGAAAAAGGCGTACACGAAGATCCATGGTCCATAATGCTGCCCGTCGGCTTAGGTTTTGTGAGCATGAAATACATCCGTATGCGCAACGGCTCCACAAGCCAGAGGAAAAGACAGATTTGCTCTGTGCGCGATTGCAAGGATTTCCTGTGGTTTCTACGCCTAGTGTGTGATAGCACGTTATATATATGCGGCTGGCGGACTGGCGTAGCACTTAATTCGTAATATGGAAGCATTAAAGCTACTAGATGACTGGAATATTGTACTGCGCCGTCAACCAGCAAGAGGGAGGTGGCCGGCAATTGTGACGTGGGGTTTCTTTTCTCCCTCTGTGTACTCGTTTCCGTTCCAAAGGTCGTTTCGTTATAGCGAATTTGAGCAGTCTCGAAATAAAGAGTTTTTTGATTAGTTGCTGGGACGTGATAGCCGACCTTCCGTGCGGTGACCTTACGGCGGCCAGTAATCGGGAGCAATGAAGAACAACAAAGCAATGCTCTGCTTGCCGTCATCTTTGGGCTTTCATGTTTCTTGCTGTGGCCATGCTCGCCAGATAGAGTGCGTAAGGCAGTTCTGAGGTGTAGCAAAACGTATTGTCAGCCTGAAATTATCGGATAGCTTGTCAAGGTATACAGCAGGCAGGCCCTAACGGGGTCCCGATCATCTCTGCGGTGCTGCGCCGGTCCCGATCATCTCTCCGGTCTTCGCCGCAAATGTCGCTTCGCGCAGGCTTCGACCAATTTCTTTGTTCTTGACGTTTTATTCCGCGACGGTGATGGTGACAATTATTATACAATTTTACGCGACTTAAGCGCCACCGTGTGTGCTCTAATGTCAACGCACCGCTGTTGACATTAACGCAACGCACCAATAGATGCATGATTGCACCTTCCTGCGGCCATGTACTAATTTTCATTCGACGTCACTCTGGTTCTTCTCTATCTTATGCATCACCAATCTTCGAAGATAATGTTCACCGGTCGCGCGAGTGTTTACCATATATAGTTGCGGTCTTTGAACCCTGTGGTTTCACGAAGACTGACCTCATATTTACAATATTTTTGCACTCGTAGTGTAGTGTGGCGCCGTTGTACCAATGTAGTAGTCGCTGTTGCCGTCGTTGCCTTTTTATATGTGGCGCGTTCTCCTATCTAAGACGGTGTCCGCTTTCTTCTTTTTCTCGCTGACGCAGGAGTGAGCTGCGTCCAGCAGGCGTCGCCGTCGTCGTCGTCGACCCTGGCGCTGAACGGCGCGTCGCGGTCTCGCCTGTTCTCGCGTGACCGGCTCAACACGACCGACTACATGCATACCCTGGCGACGCTCGACCGTCGGCTGGCCATGGACGAGATCCTGGAGAAGCGGCGACGCGCCGTCTTCCTGCAGCAGATCCGCTGCCACGCCCCGGGAGACGAGGACGACGTCTTCCTCGAGGAGGGACTCTTCTGCCCCGAGCCTGCGGGAGGAGCGCCCAGCAGCAGGCACACGACGACGCCGACTAACGTGGACGACACCGCGACCACCAGTCGCATGCAGCACGGCGCGACACCCCTCCTCTAGGAGGGCGCTGCGGCACAAATTGCGCGCTCACGTTCCATGTTCTTGTTTGTTTCGATTTTTTTTTCTCTATCTAAGAAACCGTTGTCGACATTTTGTGAGCACGTACCACTGTGAGTACAGTGGATGCGCGGTGAGTCGCAGTCATCCTTAACACGAACGAGGCTGTCAAACAACAACAGGAACAACGTTCTTGAAGTAGACCTCTGCCGAGCGGACCAGGAGCGAAGGGAACTGCCGTTCGTGTGAGCGTAGAGACGACGGCGGCTCCACCGTGGATGTTGAAGCACCGTTATTCGCAGCACGGAATGTGGGAGTGCCGCAAGAGAGCCGCGTTCGTGTCAAGGTTGAAGGTGACTGTCGCGGTGGTCCAGAACACAACCTACGCTGAATAGACCGACCGAGAGCGGGTCAGTCCGGGACGCCCAGCAGTCATGTGTTGGTGAATTTCGTTTCAGATATCTAAAATACTGTGAACTTAGCACCATCGTCCTCCCCGTCCCTCCAGGATGGGAGCCGCATTGCCGTTGCGGCTTCTGTTGGCTGCGTGACGGATTATGTGCAGCAGGCTTGTCATCATGCAGCTCAGAACGGCACTGGTTGCCAAGTGGCGTTGCGGTTACCAGTGATCACTGAAAATGATTCCGTGCTAGAGGTACCCATTCAGCTGTGGCTATGTTACCTGTCCTGCAATGGACATAAATATAGGCTGATGATGATGATGATGATGATTTTACTGTAGTCTGTTGGTTGAAGTGCCAACCCGCTCGCCGCGTCTTGATCTGCGTAGAAGTTGTGTTCTGGATCGGCGGAGCAGACAGTCTCGAAAATAGCTGGAGATCGGTCTCTTCGATTTTGGCGGACCGTTGGTGGTGGGAGCTGCGCAAGCTCCCTGTTGGGGAGCGTGTGGGGAGAATAGTCCTGAACTGTGTGAAAAGGCGTACGTGTGACTTATTCCGAGCGCTGATGAAAGGAGCGCGTGAGGCACAAGACTGTGGAGCTTGTAACACGAGTTCCATAAAGCGCTTGGTATTAAGCGGCTAGCCACAGTGCGTGGTAGCGTCGTATACCACACACTAACGCTCCAAACTGCGATGGCCAGTGCTAACTATCACTGCGGGGTTGAAGGGACCGGTCAGAAGCGCTGTAGGTTACAAAGCAGGGGCATTGGAAGACGCATCGAGAGTACAGTGGCCAGCTGGGGACGGTCTTATGTGACCAGTAATGGCGAGTGGTACTGTTTGGCACGCACGGATGTTGTCGGGGCAAGCTCGCAACACCGTGACGTCGAATTAACGCGTCACTTGCCATCGGTGTGCTAAAGCGTCCCTAGCCAATCGCCGTACTTAAAATGCCTTATCCTGTGGCCTGCCGCGCAATTTCATGTTTTGCACACAGACTTGTACAAACGACAGAATTGTACAAAACGTCGTGTAAATACGGTGAAGCAGCCGAATCTCTGCGCAGCGCTGCTATCTGGTTCTGCAGTACGTTTGTCTTTCTTGCATTTACGTACGTACACGCCATCGTGCAATTGGCTCGCTGTCATCACTTCGAACACTGCTGTAGCTCCGTGAACGCCGAAGCGTTTTCAAGTTCACCGTTGCTTTCGACAAATGACCTTGGTCACTATCGAAGTTAACGTCGCGACCGCGTTAGAAGAAACAACACATCACTGTTGTAGAAGCGGTAATACTGACAATGCGAAAGGTTCGTTCGCGCGCTGTCCGTGCCTGGACCAACAGCTTTTAGTTTTTTTTCCCCCTATCTGAAATGACCTACAATGCGGGCAAATCTTGGGTGAACACCGGCCGACAGGGTAGAAACGGTTCCTTGGTGTATGTAACTAGCGCGAGAACTCAAAATTTGATTGCTCATGTTTTGCACTGTTGGGTGTCTTGTGATTCTTTGTTTTCCTCCCCTCGCAGCGTAACCCCCGACAACTTGCCGCACCCAAATGCTGTCTTCCCACGTACTTGTTGGTGCTTTAAAAGGAAAGCCGGGAATCTTCTCAATTAACCGTAGGGCGCGTGTCCCGCTGTTTCGCTCGTGAAGATGAAAGCTCGTGAAGTCCTAAAAATATACGATAGAATCCAAGCAACTAGTGCGACTGTGCAAACGTTTCATTGCGTGCGTACGAAAACTGATATAAGTGCTGACGTCATTGCTTTAGTCTTCGCGTGGTGATTCATGTTCAGTGCCGAGCCAACACCATCAACCCTGCACACTCCGTGCCTGCACCAGAGCTTCGCGTTTCAAAGAGTGCGCCGCTCACGTGTCGACCAGACCATCGTCGTTCAAAAAGCGCGCCATTCCCAGGGGTGGGGGTGGGGGCAACCGACTGGTTGCGCCATCTCGCGGGGAAAGTGTCAAGTGACGCTGCCTTTGTCCACTTTTGAATTTTTAGTCTTCGCCCGGTACTGTTGCAGATTGACCAGTGAGCGTAGACGCTGCTTTATGAGATTTCGTTTAATTAGATTCTGCTCACCTAAATGTTTTAGGCGACAGCTGCTAAACCACCCGCGACACGTACCGCGGCATGTAGCTCGACGTCTGTGCAGCTGCTTGTCTAATGTCACGGAAGGCCAGTGCCAACATGTGAGTCGCATCAGGGGCATCAGTCCATGGCCTCTGAGATTTACGCGCGCCAGCTGGTTTTCCAGCCTGCGCGCGCAAATCTTTGAGGCAATGATCGGTCAATAGAAGAGTCTCCACCCATCGCTTGGTGCTTTTCTTTCGAGCATGTGTCTCGACCATTGACCCGTGCCCTAGTGTTGCACCTGCGAACGCATCCAGGTAGACGTGCGCGACATACTGATTACTACCTACGCCGTCCGGGCATTTTGCACATCAGAGTCCCACCTCTACGTAGAACGCTTTGTAGAATTAACCGTTTTCTTCTAGATGCCTCAGCAGAGGCATGCAACCGGTTTCCCATGGTCACACACACACGCACACACAACGTATCCCGGTTTACAATTGAAACCATGTGCTCATTCGGGCCTCGTGCCAAAGTCGTCACGGCGGGGCAGGAACCTACAAATGCCGGCCTGCCTACATGTTTGAAGGGGGAGGGTAAGATACCATTCTAAGTGCCTGATTGTTGACGAGGTGCTTTTTTTGGCTTCTGGGAGGAGCGAAATTAGAATTGAGGTGTGTTCATTCTCGATGTTCACTCGTGAGGTCACCATTTTTCGCCTGCGCATGCATAAGGCTCTCCTTCTTGTTGTGAACTCTAAATTGCGTTTTTTTCCCTTCTTCCTTAGCGTCTTATAAAACGGCGATGAGCACAAACTTATTACGAAGCCTGGTAGGGGGTGTTCTTGTTTGTAAGAATTATTAAGTTGTATTCGCGAATAAATGTGCTTAGGCGTAAACACCCCTGATCCTGTGGAAACCTTCGACAGCTATTTAGGGCTGATCACGAGGTGGAAGCTATAGTGCACCTTTCAATACGCACTCGTTGAAGACTGCGATACTGTTCCCTCGCGTAATGATGTGTTCATGTGCGGACCCTAGAAAAAATGCTTGCAACGTACGATGTTCGTAATTCCCATGGACCATAAAGAAAGTGTTCACATTTGACCCAGAAGACGGCTTTTTTTTTCTTTTTGATGGCAGCTACAGAGAATTCTGTCTACTCCACTGCTTATTGTTGTATTATTTTAGTTTCTTTTTTTTTACGGAACTGTACTTGACCACCCCCGTAGTTTCTGCAGTTAAGTTTGTAATGGGCACGTTGAGTGCAACTGTACATTTTTTTGAATGTCCTTGCATATGTGGCAAGACGAACTTTTGTCAGGCATGAAAGAGAAAACAAAAAGTGTAGCGAAGGCGTCTACTTATTGTTTGTCAAAGCAAATTTGCAAATGTATTTGCGTGTCTGGTTCATGAGCGTGCGCATGTGGCGCACATGCTTGGTAAATTTTTCTCTGTTGCATACATTGACTCGAAGACACCGCCTGGACGGCGATACTGAAACTGTTTTAACCTAATTAAATCGTCATTGACACTGTCATGGCCGAAACAAAAGAAATGTGGAGAAGACTTTGACGAATGTTGTGTTTGGGGAACTCGCGCTTCGCTCGGCATTGTCTACAATCTGCCAATCAGATGAATCTATTTTTTGGTAAATAAAACGAGAAAAGAAAATACAAGAAAACCAAGTGAGTGTTGTCATTCTGTCTCTCTGTCGTTGTTTGAAAGTGACTGTTGGCTGCAGGATTGCAGTAGTTCATCTGCCATGGCAGATAACAAAGCACACGACAACACGAAGAACACGCATCCGCCGGCCGACACCTGCTGTGCCGGATCCATTTGCAATTTTGCGAGCCCAAAAATATTCCCAGTGTGCCCGCTCCCTCCCATAACCTCACAAGGTTGGAGGACGTTTCCCCGAGGATAATGCTATATCCTAAATCCTCTGAGGGACTTAAGGATAACCAACGCCCCTGCGGTCACCCGCAATGGGAATGGCTTCATGGATGACAACGCCACCTGCCCCAACTGCACAGCCCTGTCACAACACACCGGTGTATAGCACCTGTTGTGGACTTGCCCAGGCACTCGACGCATACGGAAGCCTTTGCTTAGATGGTCTGGCCTCCGAAGGGACCGGCATGCTGACTTTACAAAATGGAGTGAAGATGACTCATTACAGTGCCGTATTGAACTTCCTGCTCGATGCGGGGTTATATTCATTCTTTTTATTTTGCTATGCCTCAGGTAGCCTTCCTCGAAAAAAAAAAAAGATATCTTGCACTTCTGCATCGACATCGAAATAGTCGCTCACGAATGATCTAGATGTTCATTAGAAAGCTAAATTTTCCACCGTTTCTTGCGGTCCTCATATTAAAACGTCTGCAGAATAATAGTTACGTCATTACTACATAACTTTGAGCTAATCGTGGTCCTTCATGAGATAGATGAACCAAGAATACCTAGGCGTGGCGTCGTGAATTTCTTTACAGAAAGCATGCAGTATTCAGATGTCAGCTTGGACTACGTACATGCAGTATAAGGGTATACCGGGTGTTCAAAATTAAGCTTTACGGAATTTTTTAAAATCGCCCGTGACAGGTGGCATAAGAGGCTGACATTAGTAGCACGAGAAATCGTAGCACATATTCAACTAATTGAAAAATCACTAATCAACTTCTTAGTTAATTACCTTATAACACATATTGCAATTTACGAATTGTAGCCGGTGAGCTCGACAGGCGTATCCACTTGGAATAAATTTCCAGGATGACAGCAGTTTCGAGATACTATTTCCCGAAGTGTGGGATGAAATACATGGGCGTTCCAGTAGCTTTTGAGCATTTTGGTAAAAAAGTAAGTGGAACAACAGTACATTTTTACGGCAAGTTTGATGAAGCATATCTCTATTTTCAACGACAAAATATTCCTTCAGGTATAAGGAGCAGTTCTTGGAAAAGGTAATGTCTGAAGTTTTCACGCAGGTACTCAACCCAAGCCGTCCAGTATCAGCTAATACAGTGCTACAATGTACTAGAAAGGGGAAGTTGCTACCTGGGGGATTTCAAGCGGCTGACAGGGATAGGGGCTTCGGTGGTAAGAGGCTCATGATGGGAGGCCAGAGAGTGGTTAAGTAGGAGCAGATGAACGTTGGGAACTGGTAGGACGCAGGTAGGCAGGGAAGGTGGGCTGGGGTGAGGAGCTGCAACGGTGGCTGCAAAAGCGAGAAATGAGTCCGACCCGGTGACAGTAAAGAAAAATGTCGCAGTTTCGCCCGAAAGGCGAAGCATCAATTGCGATAGCAAATTAGTAGAGAGTTATTCGGAGTAGGGATAGTAGTTCTATCGGCTGCATAAACTTGGACAAATTCGCTTACTAACTGAATTAACATGCGTGGTGTCAGCGCGCACAAGCAAACATCACACAGAATGACCGCAGACAATGACTGTCAAAACGCTGGCAGCAAGCGCAGCCGCCGCAGCGGGCGTAGGCTCGTGCGGTCTATCGCTTCAATGGAAACTGAGCGGCGAATGCACAGCGCATACAAAGGTCAGAGCCGTGTGGAGATAAGAGACTGTGCGGGCGACCGCCACCGCCGGGCAAAGTGCGGAGGAGTTTTGCAGAGGAGAAGTTGTTGGCAGAGTAGAAGCTGCCCCCCCCCCTCCCTCCCGCTCTGCCTTCCTGCTTTCTTCCTTTCGCGTGGGAGATTGAGTGGTCAGTTCCCCTTGCGCCCGGTTGCAAGATAAGCATTTGGTGAAGCAGCACAGCGTCGCCCGGCCTCCCTCCCTCCCATACTGTGATGGGGTTTCTTTCAATAAATTACTCGCTACTGAGGCACAGCCTCAGCGCATGAAATGACGAAGCCGTTCGTTACCACACCAAGCCATTCATTAAAGAAAATACAGCGAAAAGAGAAAACGAAACTCAGCAAACTAATCACAAAAAAACAAAAGAGGATTAACTCTAGAAAGAAATCATAAAAGAAGGGGCCTACAGTTTCATGGTTGTTGTTGTTGTTGTTGTTGCCTCAAAACATGGCTCGTACCCACGAGGGGGATTGGCCACACTGGATAAAATAAAACATACACCTAACAACGAACAAATGGTAAAGGTGAATAATCAAAATTAAGATTTTGGCAACTCCTTAACACAGATTTTCAGATGTCCTATACATAAACTAACTAAATAAAAATTAAGAGAAAACTAACTACAAAAATAAACATAAAATAACATGTCCCACGGTCGGTACCCTAGCAGCGTAACCTTCCGGATGCTTCAATAAATTTGTGTACAGCAGTGATCATCGAACCCTGACTTGTGCCTAATTGACAGGCCCCAAAAGACAAAATGTTTGGCGTTGTAAGTGCCAAACCCAGATTACTGCTTGGAAATAACAGAAACATTCTACGGAGGGAGGAGAAGCGGTGGCAAGAAAGAAAGAAATGGTCAATAGTCTCCGGTTGATTACAAAACGAGCAGAGGTCAGTGATTGATAAACCGGATCTATGAAGATAAAAATTTAGGCGGGGAACTCTGCAGCGGAAAGTTGACAGCGTCACCTCACATTGGCGTGAAAGGCACTTGCTCGTGTTCCACCGAAATTTTAAATGTTGAAAATCGTCTGAAGAAAGTATGGACGAGTCATGGCAATTCAGCAATAAAAGGCGTTTAAATCTAGCTCCTGTTATAAAAGAGAAATCAGGAAGAATATTTATGACCGGACCATTTAGTGATGTCGAAGCGAGCGAGTCAGCTGATTCATTTAAAAAGATTCCACTATGTCCGGGGACCCAGACAAAGCGGACTTCGGATAAATTTTCTGGGGCAAGAGTCGAAAATATACTCAGTAGGTGTGACTGATTATTGGAAGTTAAATGTGTACAGACCGAAAGCGCATCTGTAACAACTATTACTTAGAATTCTGTGGACCCAATTTTCGGATGGCAAGAATAACTGCCAGAAATTCTGCAAGAAATATTGGAGTGTAATCAGCGAGACGGAGAGCAAAAGACCAGTTGAGTTGATTCGAAAAGATGCCAACACCAGCCTTCTCTAAATTTTGTGATGCGTCCGTAGAAATAACCAAATGAGACGGAAATTGACTAAGATGGTCTTGAAGGAGACCTTCAAGTATGCGCGCAGGAAGAAGTTTCGCGTGTTTTGGAAAAATATCATCAAAAGTGAGTTTTATTTTGAATGAATTAGATTTTGGAGAAATCAGGCGCGGTAGGCTAACTTGAAGTTTTGATAACAGCGATTGAACAAAAATAACTTGTGGCTGTCGGTAACGCCGCCATCCTGTTCTGAAAAATGATTCTGGTGAATTGATGAAAACGGGTTGCAAATTGGAAAGGGGTGTATCATAAAGCTTCAGGAAAGTCAGGACAGTAAGTTGCTTAAATCTGGAATCAAGCGGAATAATTCCAGACTCCAGATAAAGCACATTATTAGCCACAAAACTTGGCAGCCCGAGGCAGAGACGCAGCGCTTGCCTTTCCAGTAGAATTAAAGGTCTTAGCTTGTATGCTGCACATCCTGAAAAAAGAACACAACCAAATTCTAGAATGGGGCGGACGTAAAGCTTATAAATCATCAGCAACGTAGTTCTACGCATCCCTGTGTTTTTATTGCTGAACCGGCGCAACAATGCCATTGCACGTTCTCCTTTATTAGCATTTGCTTCTATTTGCTGCTGCCAGTTTAGCTTACCATCATAAGTTATCCCTAAGTACTTCAAAGTTGGAACTTGCGGAATTGGCTGATTACGATAATGAAGAGAAATAGAGACAGGATTTGACAATGGAAACACCAGTAGAGCGCATTTCTTTACGTTAAGCGAAAAAGACAGGCCGTCCAGCCAGGACTCGAGTTCAGACAAATAAGATTGTAAAATTTGGTATAACGTATTAATATCCCTTGCTGATGAGAAAAATGCAATGTCATCAGCATAGAGATAGAGTTGTACATCCTGATGGATTGGCACAGAAGATAACAAAATATTAACAAAAGTGGCGAAAGAACTGATCCCTGTGGTACGCCTCTCGTCTGTTTATACGTATCCGATGTCACCCCATCCTTGAAACAAAAAAATTCTCTACCAGAAAGGAACTCTTGTATCCAGGCTACTAAATAGTCTGGAACAGAACAGCTAACTAATCGAGAAATTAAAATTTCATGTTCGACACTGTCATATGCTTTTGCAATATCTAAAGTTACCAATGCCGATATATCTCCTGATTGTCCTGCGAGTCGAATGCGGCTTTCTAAATCAACGTGAGCTGACCAAATGGAACATTGAGGCCTAAATCCTATTTGTCTCGAGCACAGAATACCACGAGAAGAAGTAAATTCAAGGAGCCGGACATGAATTACTTTTTCTACAATTTTGACTAGATTCGATGTAAGTGCAATTGGCCGAATGTTGTCCAAGATATATCCGAGGTTTTGTTTTTTAAGCAAAAGCACAATTTTTGCAATTTTCCAAGAGGTCGGAATCCATGTATATTGTAGTGAACAGTTAACTATATTCAAGAGCTCATCTGGGAAAGAGTTAAACAATAATTTAATCATAGTAATGGTGATACGGTCTGGTCCAGGAGCCGATTGATGTGCAGTTAAGATGACATCGGATAATTCTGTCATGGTAACTTCTACAAATTCAGATGTCGAAATTTTGAACCTCCTCGGTCTGGGACACAGCGAAGAAAAGCGTGCTTCAAGCCCTTTCGCGATATTATTTAGTGAATCCGCCGCTTCTTTGGGGGATAGAACAGCAGAAAATGACCATACGGACTGTTGAACATCTTTTTTGTTGCGTAAGAACCTAAAAAGTGCCGATCTTCTTTCTGGTTTTGACAAAGACGTATGTAGTGCATTTTTTTGTTCATCTTTAGCTATCGCCACAGTTCGTTTAAATAGAGCTGCATAGAATTTATAGTCCATCCAATTTTTCGGTGAATGATTATGTTGGAGACTTTTCCACGCTGCTTTTCTTCGCCTATAATCCCGTGTGCAAGCATCGTTCCACCATGATGACTTCGACGGCGAGCTGCAAGACATAACCGTAAACTCAGCAGGCTGAATAGAAGAGTTTAAAAGCGATACCACTGAGTCAGCCCTCCGTTGTTCATCATAAGTACTCAACGCTGATAAGCCTGCATTTATAGTTGATTTATAAGTTTTATAATTAATGAGTCGTCTTTGTCGTATAATAGGAGCCTGACGTGAAAGCATAATTTCAAAAGTGATGGGTAAGTGATCGCTACTTGTTCCATTGTCAAAGGTGTCCCAAGATGAAATAGACATGTTAGCAGAGGAGAAAGTCAGATCTAATGCAGAAGAGAATCGCCCACGTAGAAAGGTAATTTGTCCTGAATTGTGACATTGAAAATTGTTGTCATGCACCCAATTCCACAACCTCTTTCCACAACCATCCGTTTTAATTCCCCAAGAAGTATGATGCGAATTAAAATCTCCTGCCAGGAGCGTTGCATTTGAACAGTTTCGGAACAGCGAGTCCAGGTGATCAGTGTTCTTGACTCCGTTCGGGAAGTACGTATTAACCACTGTAAACACAGAGCAACCTGGCAGCAAAAAATCTAATCCTAAAATTTCGCAGTCTGAACACACATGTTCAAAAGTTACAGTTACCTTATGATACATTTTTGATGAAACTAGTATTAGCAGCCCACCGCCCCTACCTGGACGATCTAAACGAAATGTTCGAAAATTATTAATAGTAAATCTTTGATGTGACGAAAGCCATGATTCCTGAAGTAAAATACCATCTGGTATTATTTTGTGTACTAAATAAAGAAGGTCAACGTAACCTGAGGATATAGAGCGGCAATTCCATTGGAGAACTTTTACTGATGCTATGGCGATCCTAGAATGGATGACTCCACGGCAGAACGCAACGCATCCTGCTCGTGGTGATCACTGTTCTTTCCTTTTTTAGGCTTAGATTTAGGAGTATCCGTGGGAGAAAGTGGGGGAACCCTTGCGTCTATTGCTTATGGTCCCAAGTCTCATGTGTCCAAATGAGTGGCTAGGTCCCGCAGTTGCTGAGACCGGAGAACAAACTGAGGTATCGGACTCAACCTCAGCCTGATTGTCAAAGTTCGATTCATTTGAATGGCGCGCGGGAGTACTACATGGGGTGGGGTCAGCAGCAGCAGAGTGCGATTGGAGGAGGCTATTAAATTTGGCAGTTAGCATCTCAGTTATACCTTCGGCAAAAGTATTAAACAGTCGCTCCATAACTATTGGCATTGCCTTGTCAATGGCTGCGGCTACAGCGGCCGAAACTGTGGCTTCTAGAGATGTTGACTGACGGGAAGCAGCTGCTGCGTAACCAACATCGCGCTCCTTTATTGCTGATATTGCTTCCGCACGGGAACAATGACGTTTCTCCGCGATCTCAAGCACCTGAATCTCATGGCCTCGCGCAGGGCAGTTACTATCTGTAGCACTATGAGATCCATCGCACAAGCAACACCTAGGTGCATCTTCGTCGCAGGCATGATGTAGAGTGAGAGCCGCCGCAATTACAGCATCTCACTGAAGATCTACATGCATTAGCACTGTGGCCAAATCTCCAGCAGTTTCGGCACTGCAATAGGCCTAGGTGACAATGTCTCCACGCGGAACAAATACGGCCAAGCCTTCACTTCAGACGGGCGCGTTAAACCGGCGAACGAGACGATGACGCTCTCAGTTGGGACTCGGTTATCACCCACCGACCTATTGCATCTATAAACAGAAACAACACCAGCCGGAGAGAGCATCTTCAAAAGGGCCTCAGGAGTAATATCGGTAGGAACCCCGCGAACAATGCCTTTCACGCATGCGAGATGAGGAGGGACGAAAGCACGAACCGCGATGCTGGTGAATCTCGTGCAGTTAAGCAAATCATTAAGGCACTGAACATTAGAAGACTTACACAGAATGCCTGTCTTGCCAAAACGCCTCACCTCCGAGATGTCAACGAAGTGCTCGGTAATACCGCGCAGCTCCTCCTGGAACCTTTCTGATTCGGTTAGCCGAATGGAACCACCATCCGTGGGAACGAGCGCTACGGGCAAGGTACTGACTGCGTTCCGAAGAAAACACTCCAGGGGCACCGACTCAGTGGGACGGCTAGCCGACCAGGGCGAGCCCTGGCCGGGACCGGAGACCGGCATTCACGGTCCCTGGAAAAGAAAAAAAACCTATAGAAGAAACAAAGCCCTACGAGCAGTTAAAATGTGGCCAATCCCCTTTCGGATACGAGACAAGAGGTAGAACGGTGGCCGAAACCACAGAATCGCGAGCCTTTAACGCTGACGACCAGGCGCTAGGACGTTTGCTTGCTTGTTTCATGGTTCGCACTGGATCACTGGTCATCTTCTTCCATCTCTTCTTCCACGTCTGCCACGATGGCTGTCGCTTGCTTGCTTCCTTGCTTGTTGCTCACTTCTCGCACTTACCCACTACGATCACGGCACTCGCGCACTTCACATATCACACATACCCCCACGGCACTTCGCGCGACGGTCGCGTTTGCTTTCCGCCGTGCGTTAGCTCTCCGTGATAGCACTCGTCTCCCATGCGCTTTCACTCGCGCATACGGCGCGCGGCGTATGGCCGAGCATCAGGAGTAGTAAATGGGCACGTGGATGGAAGGCCGAGATTCGCAAACTCTAGTCTAACTACCGCTTGAATCAGGGAAACCGATGGCATCGGTGGGTCGTAGGTGTGCGATGGAAAAATGGGCGGTCTAATGGGTGCGGGACAAGCAGCTTCAAGATCGCGACGGACAATGCGCGTGACGTTGTCATATAGGTGGGCGGCTGGCGGGGGGCATCACACGACGAAGTTGCAGCCATGTTTGGAAGCCGGGCGAACTGTTGTGTTATTCGGCGGCTTTTGGCTTGTTCATACCGCCGACATTCTTTAAAGATGGTATCGACAGTGGAGGCGTTGGCGCAAACAAGCAAGTTGAACGCCTCGTCTGCAATGCCTTTTAAGGCGCGCGCTACTTTGCCCGACTCAGACATGTGGTTGTCAACCCTGCAGCAAAGAGACAAGGCGTCCTGAATGCAAGCGACGTACGGCTCTGCAGACGTCCAAGTTTGAGTCGCCAGTTTAGTTAGCAGTGCACGCTTGCGACCAGAGGTGTTGCCGAAAAGGTCGCGGATCTGTTGCTGAAATGTGTCCCAGCTGGTAATGTCAGCTTCGGTCGTCTCGAGCCATACTTGTAGTGTGCCACCGAAATAGAGAACATTGGCGAGCATCAGGGTCGGGTCCCACATGTAATTTGCGCTGACACGTTCATAGAGATTGATCCAGCAGTCAATGTCAACATCAGCTTGGCCGGAGAACACGCCAGGATCATGGGCGGGAGGCATAGTTATATATAGGTGGGAGGCACGGTAGGTGTGGTCGGCGGCGAAGACGATGTTCCAAGACATGGTCGCAGTAGTGATGGAGCTCCGTGGTGGTACAGGGAGCAACGCGTACCTCCACCAAAAATGTTACGTAAGGAAAACACTATGTACGGGGGTGCATTTACACTGAAATGCAAGGGTTTCGACGAACTGGTGGACAGCTCGCATTCAGAAAGACACCGCCCTCTTCGTCGTCTTTGTCCAGCGATGTCTCTTTCCTTTCGCCTTCAGTATTAGCGTAGCAATATATCTTGCCATCCTGTGAACATCCGTAGGCAGAGCATTGGACCGATCGCGAATGCGGTGCATTCGGCGATACTGGTTATGCACGCACGCACGCACGCACGCGAAACGACAATCGTGTAATGAACCCTCTTCGCATCAAGAGCTCTTCGCCGTGAAAGCTAGGCGTGACACCCCAAATTGACGAAGATGGATGCGCGCGCGATGAAGCACGCTGTGCAAGCCACACACTTAGTGCCCTGTTCAGCTAAAGGGGGAATGAAAGAAGGTTGTTCGCGCGCGAGTTTCGAGCTCTGCAACGTATGCAACAGTATACTGCGTGGTGTCGCCTATATCCTGCTTTATTAAACGCGCGTGTAGAGCAACTCCAGTCACCATGTGAGCCATAAGCGAGCCGAAATCCATAGTGCGCCACGGTGCTTGGAAGAACCTGAAGAGTGTGCATCGTGCTATTGTTTTCCCAGTAGTGCTTTGAATGCGACGGGAGCTTTTGTCCATTACTATGGGCTCGACCGCAAGGCGTCTGGGGAATGAGAGAAAGCCAGCACTAGAGCTCGTGCAAAATGCGATGCTTTGTATGTAGACATCACCGCGCAGCTGGTTTGTTATGTTGTGCAGCGCGGTGCTACGGTGACGAGAGTTCTGTAAGAGGTTCCGACGCCTTCGTTAGGTCGCACCTCTCAGCTAAGGTGCACTGTTTGAACATAAAAAAGTTATCGTGTTTTATTGCGAAGCACTCTTAGATTCTTCTAGCGCCTTTGCCGTAGTTATATATATTCCACAGTATTAAAATTAAATCAAATTTTGTGGTTTCACGTGCCACAACCACGACACGATTATGAGGCACGCCATAGTTGCGAACTCCGGAGTAATATTGACGACCTGGGATACTTTAATGTGCACACAATGCACTGTGCACGGGCGTTTTAGGTGGGAAGCACCTTATGCGCGAGACACACGGTGCGATTTTGCGTGCGATCCGTCGTGCGACGCGTCGGAGTCCGACTTGCCGCATACGACGATTCGGGACACATGGTACGAACGACGTGCGGTGCGTAGCTCCGCCCACAACCGGCGGCCCTACATGGACGCTCGGAATACTGCGTAACTTTTCAAAGTGAAAACAAACGTCTTTGCACAGTTATCTAGTGTCGCACAAACGATCACAATAAAAACGCGTCTGTGCGAGCAGCGTATAGACGTGTTTCCGCAAGGCCGCGTCCGCAGTGTGGGCTCCGTCGACAGCCGCCGATGGCTAGGAGCTGCCAGGCCTAGCTCGCTGGGCCGTCGAATCCGAGATTGGTATCGCTTGCGACACGACCGCTTGTAGCTCGTAATCAACCTCCTACGTTGGTCAGCACAACGTGTAAAAAAATAAAATTTATAATTTATAAAATTAATTTATAAGTTTTAAAATTTTTTTAGAAATCCTCTGTGGCAGGTAGCATAATTCTTATCGTTGAGATGGGTTATTCGATGAGGCGGACATTAGGGACGCTTGGCGTCCCTGAAAAGTCTTGTCTAGCCTTGTAGCTTCGCTCAGTCCAGCTATGCGGAAATAGTTTTAGCAGTTCCAAGAGTGCTTCGAACGTTTTCGGGCCTTGTGCTAGAACCTGTCGTTGCAAATCTCTAGGTAAACCATGGATGATAAGGGCAAAAAGTGATGACAGCTACAGTTCAGGTTCAGCGAGGCGAAGAAGTCGCTGTTTCTCCAGAAAATACTCGAGTGGCGTGATGGACTTGAAACGGTAGAATAGTGCTTCATGCCACCGCTCAACCGGATTCTTACTGAAAGTCAGAAGGAAACTCTCCTTCCATTTAAACCAAGGTTCAGGCTCTCGTTGCGAAAGTCGCCACTCGTGCAACTTTCTTGCTATCCCGCTAAGGAATTGTCGCATGTTGATCACTAGGTCTTCATCAGACAGCCATCCATTGTTCTTCGCAGCTCATTCATAGAAAGTTATCCACCCTTCTGGACTTTCGGATGAGCCGTCGAACGTTTCAGGACGTACTATTTGGGAGGTATGGTTCGCCCGTTTGGTTAAAGTAGAAGCCAGAGTCTCAATAATGGAGCTTTGCTGCGAAATTTGCTGTTGTTTAATTGATATGGCTCGAAGAACTGTCGCTAGCTCGTCAGATGAAGTATGCCGGAGCATGAAAGTTCTTTCTATCGGTGTCAACACCAGCTTGTTGAACAGACGCAGCGGAATATTTACTTTCACTGAATGTTGCTCCAAAAGTTCCTCTGAAGACACTGAGGCTTCATCCAGAACGAGATTCAGAAGCTCACCTGTAGTGACGTGTTCGGGAAGGTCAGTGGCGGCTTCGTCCTCGACTTGATATTTCTTGAATACCACAGAGTTGCTGCAGTTCTCCACAAAGAAAGTCACCCACATATTGGTTCTTGTTGTCGGCTGCGCCAAATTATGTAACAAGCCCGCACATAATAAACAGACAAAGTACTCTTCATGTCGCCATTACTAACTTCTTTACTCTCCCCTGACCCCCGGCCCCTTTACTACAAATTCTGTCTTTCTTCTTCAACTGCTTGAGCACGCTTCAAGTAACGCGAGAAATACCATATTGAACTAATTAAAAATGACTAATCAACTTCTTAGTTAATTATATTGTACAGTACATATTGTAATTTACGAATTGGAGCCGGTGAGCTTGGCTCACCACGTATCCACTTGGGATGAATTTCCAGAATGACGCCAGTTTGGAGATATGTGCCATCAAACTCGCCCTAAAAATGCACTGTTGTTCCACTTACTCTTTTACCAAAATGCTGTTTTATACATTGAAGCACTAAAGTAACTGGAACGCCCATGTATTTCGTCCCACACTTTGGAAAATAATATCTCAAAGCTGGCGTCATCCTGGAAATTCATTTCAAGTGGATGCGTCTTGCAAGCTCACCGGCTATAATTCGTAAATTGCAATATGTGTCGTAAAGTAATTAACTAAGAAGTTCATTAGTCAATTTTTGTTACTTGAATATGTGTTTCCATTTCTTTGTGCTACTAATGTCCACCTCATCGAATAACCCAGCTCAACGATAAGAATTATGCTACCTGCCACAGGCGATTGTTAAAAATTCCGTAACACTTTAAAATGAACGCCCTGTATATTAACATACTCTTATACAGATGGTTCTATTATCGCGGAATACAGCTGTGTAGATCGACAAGTCACTTCTCTTCATCACCAAGCACGCGAGTGAATATTCAACTACGGCTTGTTGATTTACTTACGTTTTTTTTTAGTAGCTGCCAAGTTAAAAGTGAGCGTACAATTGATTACATGATGGAATATGACCGTGTCACACAGCACTCGTGTTTGTTCATTCTGTGTTATGTCGTTGTTCTATTGATGAAAAAAGCCGGCGAAGCAGTGCCCCCGGGCCCGTCCAGAATCTTCGAGGCTAACCTCGAAGATCAGGCCCTAGAGACGCTTCTAGACCCCTTCAATGACTTTTGGACATCACGCAAACTATCACAAGAATGAAAAACAACAGCTGAAGTACGCTTTATCCCCAAACCGGGCAAGTCCCCGCACATTGACAATCTGTGGATGATATCCCTCACATCATGCATAAGCATAATCATGAAAAGGATATTACTCAAATGCCTCCAACAACACCTGGACGAAACCCAGCAAATGCTAGACCCCATGTTTGGCTTTATACGACATCTTGAGACCCAGGACATGCTAATGCAATTGAAGAAGGAGATTGTCATCCCTGCCACACACCACGGGCCATTCTCGCGCTAGACCTGAAGGGGGCATTTGACAACGTGGCACACGAGGCGATATTTCGGAATCTCAACAACACAGGCTCAACAACACAGTGGCGTATTTAAGCCACTGAAAAGTAAGGATGGATGTTCAGCCTTGCTGGTGTGGCATTTCATAGGTTGTAACCCATTATATTTTTAACCAAGCAATAAGGAAATTATATGGTCACGCCGTACCATCAGTACAACTGAAGTGCTGCTTCCCCAAGGAGTCTCACTGCCACCTTCCCCATTTTGTAAACACTTTGTAAATACAAACTAGCACATGGTATGTAGTCACATTATATGCTGTCTGTATGCTTGGTGAAGTGCACCCAGCATTTTCTCACCCTTAAAACCTGGGCTAATGCTGTCTTTTTTTAATAATAATTATGCAATAACCTTACTCAATACATTGCTGTGAGAACAATAGTTGGCTTAACAGTAGCACTGCACACATACCCTCATACCACATTGCAGACATACTCTATAAAGGCTGGCCACAATCAGCGTAACTGAAAGCCAGCTGAACAGGGTGCGAGTTCATGTGTATCAAATAAATGTCTGTTCCATTGAGAGGTTATATATCTGTCTGTGATATAATTATCAATTCAGAATACATATGGCAGAAGAACAATACACAAAACAACACAATCAAGTTCCCTGTGAGAAGCTGCTTTTTAACACTATTACATGCAGCAAAAAGAGACTTCATTAAGCACCACTATGGCTTGCGTGCCTCTTTGTGCATTGTACAAGAAGTAAAGGTGGGCGAATGTAAACGTTTTCAAATACGAATTGAATAAAATATTATTTATCAAATATTCAATAGTCATACGACGACACACGTACCTGTAGTAACAATATTTATTTTCATATAAAAATTAGGTACCACACCTTAACTAGTGCAAAAAGAGAGCTAAATATTGGGCACAAAGGATAAGTTTTAAATGCAAGACTACTAATTCTTACGTAAAAAATCGACATAAACAGTCTATTAACAACTTTAGAGCCTGGCTGCAAAGAAGCTTTTCAAGAAAACATGGCCTCTCAATGGCTAGCTTTCAAAAACGTGCAATATATTGTTCCCAAGAAAACACCAAAGTTGTAAAAAAAAAAGAATAGCCGATGAAGGACCTACGTGTTGTAGACATATGTAAAACTACTTGTTGCAAGGAAAACAGCACAGACTTGTAGCATAAAAGATCGGTCTGCTAGATCAAGAAATGTGTGGTCACCTTTCGCGTGAAAAAAAGCCTATGGGAAAGTTTTCTTGCCAATATGACTGAAAGATACTTTCGTAAACGTGCTTGCCTTTGGGAGGCTACATACACTTGTTCACATGCAAGTACCTGTCGCGTATTCATTGTTAAAGAAGGTCAATTAATATAATGACACGAGAGCCTCCTCTGATTAGGAAAAAATAATAGTTGTGTGGTCATATATAGATAACATTTAGAATGTCAAGGTACCCTTTTCCATATTATGCAAGTACTCATGAAAGACAAGACTGCAAGAAACAGCATAAAACTAATGCAATATCTATAACTGATTATGTCAATGAGATTTCCATTTCATGTTCCAAAGTATTTCACAGGGCAGATAGGATGTGACATCTGTGATTCAGAGATACGTCATTGTATCGGGGCACAAGTATTGTACAACTGATAATTTTGGGAATAAAGAAATAACAAGCATTGATTTCCGGTATGTCACCATGCCACTTGTATCTTAAAAAGGACTATCACTTATATGTCAAGCTTGCACCATTATGTTTATTTGACCATACATGTGTACCCCATCTGTAATGAACCGTTGCTTTAGTTATGACCACTGTCATGTCATTCCCGTACATTAATTGTGGTTTTGCACAATACACCTAGAAAACTTTTGAGCGGCATTGCAGTACTTTTTCTTGTATGTGCACACCGGCTTTCTGTCACAACACCCACTTCGCGTCCAAGATAACTGCTGCAGTCAAGCAAAATAGAGTTTTAGTAAACTGCTTTCATTCCAGAAAACCCCAAACAAGGTTTAGATTCTTGAGGACACAAGTTACTTGCGTCCTTTGATCTAAGGCTGTTTTCTGCATGCAATGAATGTTAAGATTTCTGCTGTGCAAATCAATGTTAACCTGATAAAAGGGGTGGCAAGCCAAAACTTGCATTCGTGATACTAGTTGCTACTGGGGCCAGATTAACCTATGGGCTAAGGGGGCTGCAGCTCCAGGCTAGGGGGCCCTGTGAGAAAAATGTTTCCTTGAATTAAACTTTATTTCTTGCGTTCAGTACAGAGTAAAACATAATGTGAACAAATACATTGGGATCCCTAGCTCGAGGCCAGTTGCAATCCATAAAAAATGTAGAGGATGCAAAGCAATTAATTTAGCACAGACACATGTACTTAAACTCAGCAACAATATGCACTTTACATTAGAAGTAGAGAATACAATACAAAGAATCTTCAAAATGCAAACGGTATCATCGAACATTTACAAGTAAAGGAAAATGCACCAGAAAAAGAAAAATAAAGCGGTAAATGTATTAATAAACATACGAAAGAAGATCACGAAAATGCAGTTTTAATTATCTCTGAAAATTAGCTGCATTTCTAACTTACGTGGGCTGAACGTTCCTCTCGACTACTCCAACACTTCAAATTCTCTGTTTACCTCACACATTACAAGCCTTTGGAACCAGAAAATTTTGTTTTAGTGCACTGCGTGTACAGCGTCCTGATTCGGTAAAGTTGGCAGCAGAGTGGGCAGTCAGTAACGATGCTACTATTAACCATTACAAGAGTTTAAAAATTTATGAATGAAGTAAACGGTAAAATGTGTACGTGTTGAAAGAGTGGTGTCGTGTTAGCATTGTATTGTGAGGAAGTCATAAAGTGGACAGCCCTCTTTTGAAGTTTTATAAATGGCTCAAAGTATGAATGGCCCAGAGATGTAACACAGTACCACAGATGGCTGTGGAACAAGCTGAAATAAATTTCTCGAAGGGTTTCTGCATCAAAACAATTTTGGCTCTTGAGCAGAATATAACAAGCCTTGCCGACATTTTTGCAAAGCTTGTCAATGTGAGGTTTACATAGAAACAACTCATCTAATTAGTACAACCCCTTGATGGGCCCCTCAGAAATTTAAGAGGACCGTTCACCAGGGCCCTGTGGAAAATTTTAGTTATACTACAAAAGTTGTAAAGTGTCTTCCAAGGGGTACTCTACCACAAGAATTCTTTACAACAGCATAGTAGCAGCCGAAATAGAAGCAAAGAATCTGTAGTAGAAGAACGTGACCTGCTCTTCGTGCGCAGAGGTATTCTTTCTTTGCCCAACCAGCAACGCAAAGGACCTTTCTCTCTTGCCTACTCCCATATAAGAAATGAGGGTTCACCTCCTCTCTTTTTTTTTTTGCAAAACACCTAATGCACCTTTCATTTTTTATTTAGATCACGACAACGGCATAATACATCCATGTTACATTTACAAGTCGAACTGCAATGAGTTTGTTGACATGATGGCAGATAATTAATGTAAGGAGATGGATCGTTGCGAAGGTGCATGAAGCTAAACATTGTTACCTCGTCAATTCCACACCTTACGTTTCTCATGTTGCCTAGCTTTCTGTTTTCCTTTGGTGCAGGCTACATGGTGACGTTACAGATGTTAGGCTCTTCTCGCATGCTCGTCTTGTACGATGAATTACTGTGGCGGTTAGCACTGGTAACATCAGTAGCCACCCTAACCGTGATTACGCAGCAACATGGCACCGCCCATGCAGCCCAGACCACCCGCTTCAATCTCAATTTGCCCTTTTACTAGCTGTACGCCCTGAAAGCAATAAATAAATGGTAAAATCCATCACTGCATAGTCTCATCTCATGCTGAGGACAAAGCATTAGGTATTTCTTGTTGTTTTTATTGAGATCAGCTGTTTGTTTTGACACTGCTAGGACTACAGAGGCAGTAAAAGTGGTTCAGTTTCTGTTTAGCAGGTGGCACCACAGCAGTAGCAATGGTGATGCATTGACGATGCAGAACGCTACGAAGGCGTCACTGTTCACTGCATCATTAATTCCTACTCTGCTCTAGTACGGTACGTGATGACAGTGGTGAGCAAACGCCAAATACACGCTGAGCAGATGGCGCGGTGCATGTGAACATTTATCAGGGCGTTCACTATTACTAAAACTGGCTAAGGAGGCTGTATTGAACTGCTCAGATAGTGTGTCGATGAAGCGAAGCCCCACAGTAGCATTCATGGAAACGCAGCCTTTAGTTACAACGTAGGAACATTTGTTGCGTCACTGCTCCATCAGTGGCTGATGTATCGAAAGGATGGCAAGCTGACGCTGAGCAGCTGACGCAGCACGGATGAACACATCTTGAGAGGAATTCAGCCTTCCTATTGGCTAAGAAGCCCTGCCGCTGCCCCAGTGCTGCAAGGAACTACTGAGATGGAGTACAACTGGCAAAGCACATTGTTCAGCATGAAAGGTTGGGCAGTGGCAGAGAAGGTGCGTTGCAGTGTCGTCACATCCGCAAAAAATAGCATGCGGCACATTTGCATTGTTTACATTACAGCACATGACACCTAGCACAAAATTAATAATTGCAATACGTGGAGCAGTGATATAACTTTTATGCTGTTCCCTAGCCTCCCCTCTTCGTAAAGAGTAAAATGTGCAGTGACAACACTTGAAACAAACAACACGTGTACAAAGCAAGGAAAGCTGGTTTGATACAAAACCCATACTGAGATGCAAAGAGCACAAACGACCAGCAGTGCTTCTGCACTGTTTACTTCAGAGCACATGCATAAAAAGCACCCTAAAGAGCTTGTAGTGTGTGTTCAACTCAGCAGCTGCTTAGCTACAAGAAAGTTCGGCCAAGGAGAAGGAGGCTTCATTATTTTTCAATGTATGTGTACAAGTACGGTTTGTTTCCGCCTCCTTGAATTTTGGTTTTGGCATCCTCGAATTTTGGGTCTAATGTTCTGTAGAAACCGTTCTGTATGCACGGTTCCCTTCAGAGCGTATGCATATCGCATAAAACGAATACTTATACGCCTAGCACCACTGCGACACATTGCACGTATACATAACAGTACCCTTCACCTCGTACAGTAAGAACCCCAGCACTCAAACGCTCTGTACGTGTTCGCGGTCACCAAGGCGCATCGCATCCCCCAAAACAGCTGACATGAAGCAAGGCACAAACAGCACATTACGAATGGCTGCGATGACGCGACAATAAAGCTAATCGCTACAGGTCATATGGTCACTTCTTAAACACAAACCAGCACTGCACAATGCACATACACGTATGAGCTTCGCCGCGATGAAGCGCGCACACACAACACCTAGGTACACCATACGCTGAGATGGGCGACCGCACTATTTTCGTTCAGGCGCGTACTGAATGCATGTGTCATGCTTAGAATGCGCGTGTATGTGATGGCCTTCGCGTTTGTACTGCTGGTACTGCACAAGCGAAATACGGCCCAACACACACGAAAGCGCCGGTTTCATTGCTTCCGACGCTCGCGTAAACACAACACATTTCCATCTGTTGCCGTTGACGATCGCACGCGCTGAAGAGGTCAGGCAGGGTACATCGGATTGCTGCGTTCGACGATTATCTCTGCGAGTGCTCGATAACTCTTGCAATGATCCCACAAAAACACAAAAACGACAAAAAAAAAAAAACTGCCACAGCAGCCTAGGTGCCTAGGCCTCGCGCTTCGCTTCGCTTCGAACCAGCGCCATGTTTGTGCGGTCGCCGCATACACGCTGCATACTGGAAAAAGTTCACGACCGCCTCTCGTGACGTCAGAGCGGCCATTTTAAGCGGACCGCGCGAGGGCGGTGTGGCTTGCGGCGATGTGCGGCTCGAGCGTGTACAGGCCCTTATCTCCACACGGCTCTGACCTTTGTATGCGCTGTCCATTCGCCGCTCAGTTTCCGTTGAAGCGATAGACCGCACGAGCCTACGCCCGCTGCGGCGGCTGCGCTTGCTGCCAGCGTTTTGACAGTCATTGTCTGCGGTCATTCTGTGTGATGTTTGCTTGTGCGCGCTGACACCACGCATGTTAATTCAGTTAGTAAGCGAATTTGTCCAAGTTTATGCAGCCGATAGAACTACTATCCCTACTCCGAATAACTCTCTACTAATTTGCTATCGCAATTGATGATTCGCCTTTCGGGCGAAACTGCGACATTTTTTTTTATCAGCGCGGACGGAAGCGAACGAGCAAGCCAGGTGAGCTTGCGATCGCTGGGAGACGGTATATATAGGCATAGCTCGCTGGCCGTCGGATTCGGGGTCGACAGCCCTTGCGATCCGTCCGCAGCTCGTTATAAAGCGCCTATATTCGTCAGCACAATCAACGTCTGAACATTTATGTCGCTCATAAGTGGCAATACAATTAGTTTTTCCGACACCGTTGGTAGCAATGAGAAAACACGCCAAGTCAGGCGAGCCGCTTCGCATAGACGACTGCTGCGACGTCTGCGCTGACCGCTTCCGAACCGATACCACGTCAACGATTCATTACTTCGCGTAACGTTTCATAACATGCACAATTTTGAGTTCACTTCATTCGAACATTTATTTCGTGTCAGAAACAAAGTGTACTCGATTTTTGTGTCGCCGTCAGCGGCAAGGAGGCCAGCGTCTCGACCAGGAAAAAAAAAATGTCACAGTTTCGCCCTAAGGGCGAAGCAATGAATGCGATAGCAACACAGCAATGTCATACGAAGTAAGGTGAGCGGCTTTGGTAGCAATATGAATTGTAGTAAACATGAGCTGATTAAGTAAGCAGGTGTGCTGCGGCGTAAGTAGACCGACATGAAGAGAGACTCGATGACCACGAGAAGGCGCGTGTGAAACGGTGGTGTTGATGAGAAGCGCTTCCCGTGGGCAGCGCGCGTGCGAAGGGACACACCTGTAGCGCTGCACTGCCGATCCGGGCAGCATTACATGTGTAGCGTGCGTTGGAAAATGTGGTCCGACCATCACTAACTGAATGAACAAGCGTGGTGTGAGCGCGCACAAACATGAATAGATCACACTGAATGACTGCACACAACGACTGTCAAAACGCTGGCAGCAAGCCCATACGCTGCAGCGGGCGAAGGTACGTGCGGTCTATCGCTGCAACAGAAACTGAGCGGCGAATGCACAGTGCATAAAGGTCAGAGCCGTGTGGAGATAAGAGAGGGTGCGGCGAGCGACGAGCGCGGTGGTTGGCAGAGTAGAAATTGCGCCCCCCCCTCTCCCTACGGCGCTGGCTTCCCGCTTCCTTGCTTGCGCGTGGGAGAGATAAGAGACGGTGCGGTCGAGCGACGAGCGCGGTTGTTGGCAAAGTGGAAGTGCCCCCCCCCCCCCCCCCCCGCTCCCTCCGGCGCTGGCTTCCCGCTTCGTTGCTTGCGCGTGGGAGATTGAGTGTGTTCGCTCTCCGTGATAGCGCACATCCCCGCACGCTTCCGCTCGGGCATACGGCGCGCGGTGAAGATTTTATCTATACGGAACCTCACGGCGACGACGACGGCGACGGCTACGGCGACGGCAGAAATCCGGTTGAAGTGTCCATATAATTGCTATCGCAATAAAAAAGCACCGGGACGATCGGAGCGCTTGCTCGCCGGCCCCACCCCGCAGGCTTTGCCACGTGACCATGACGTATACGCTGGAGGCGCTGTCATTGGCTGCGGCCGTCCGACCGTTCGGGCAGTCGTACGACTATATCCAACAGGTTGGTCGCATGCGGCGATGGCAATCCGCCGCCGCGTGCGGCAGAATGCGTTGAGAACTTGTTGAGTGCGGCGGCGGATGCGGCGCGTCGTACGACGGATCGCACGCAAAATCGCATCGTGTGTCTCGCCCTTTATGCGCTTGGGCTGTCGGCGTCTCCTGTCGTCGTCATCATCGTCGTAGTCACGGTAAGCAAGCGCCTCGTGCTCGCGCTCGTCATCGTCGTCGTCTTCCACAGCTGGCTACGTTGCCGCTCCTCATTCCAGCGTAGAATTTCACTTCTCTTCTGTCTCGTCGTAATGGGGAGGCCGCGTTTACGGGGCTATGAGCCATTGCTTAAGGCAGTATATGAGCCCATTAGCGGTGCATCACTGCATGCTTCGCACGTCCCCAGGTTTCACGTTAGTGGAGCTGCATTTCGCTCACTGCAGGGTCATTTGACACTTACGCATAAAATTTTGCTGGTTTTGGATCTTTCTTTATCTATGTGATGCCTCTCCAAGTGATTAGGAAGGTTTCTGTAGCTCTTGTGCGATGCTCTTCAATTTTTTTTTTGCATTTCTCCCCCATCGAAATAAGGCAGCCGATTCCGGGATTTGATCCCGCGTCCTCGGGCTTAGCAGCGCAACACCAAAGCCACTGCGCCATCACGGCGGGTCACAGCATTCAGCGTACCGCCTTCGGGATTAGGCACGCCATGTCATCGTCGACGCCGTTGCCATCATATGCCGTCGTCGACGTGGCGAGTAACGCCGGTGTTGTCGTTGTATACACGCTCACGGCACACTCAATGGCCAACCAGCGCTGAAGTTTACCATGCCAACCAGGACTGTACCCAGAAATTATTTCTATTTAATGATTTATACTCACTTATTTCCGCGTGTGAATCAAGCAAGTAGCTGACATATATGAGTATATAAACAATTATTTACTGACATTATCCACACATACCAAGCTTTTTTTCCGTACAGTGCATCCGCTATGTATTGCATAATTTCTTATGGAATGTTCACGTTACTGCTGAACAGTGAATGCTATTAAGGCCATTATCAGCCAGTGCTTTCTGCATTTAGCCTTACATTCCCCTGACCTTTATTGTGTCTGAAACATTAAAATGAAATGAAATATAATAATAAAGTGCGCATGTGTAAGTTGCGCTGGGCAGTATATCGCCGCAATGATATACGCTGGGGCGGGGGGTGACAGAACCATCAACCCTCATGGTGACGGCCGGCCCTGGTGCCAACAGCAGCGCCGTCACGCACAGCTATAGCGAGTGGAGGGAACATTTTTCGGCATCACGTGCTCATACAAATGGGCGTCAGCAAATTCAGCGCTCATCTCGAGGCACACGTGTCCAGCTTACGACCTGGCTGGGCACCAGCGTGCCAGAACATATAGGGGCACATGCGCGCCTCGCAACGCGCATGACCATGTACAGAGCTTGGCCGCTTGGCTGAACTGTTCGGACTGAATAAAACGTTGATACAGGCGCGCGTGTGTTATCGCTCAATATATCGTGCAATTTTCGTGGCATCCCTACCGTATAGCGTCGGCATATTTTAGTTGCACACTCAAAATGCTCTAGCGCTTCTTGAGGACCAGCGCTGCAGCGCTGGTCCTCCGATGTTCACATGAAGATGACGCCATGACGGTGGCTCTACCCTTTGAAACTGCATGGTGCACGGACAGCTGTACTGCGTTCTAGCTAGCCGATACAATATTGATACGGAACAGCCACCACAGCGTGGCTGCACTGAAGAGGAGGAAGACGACGTGTTCCCGCTTGATATAGCGACTCCAACCACCCGATTCATGGCCAATCCCCCACTGTGGGTATGGGTCAACACCACCACCACCACCACCACCACCACCACCACCACCACCACCACCACCACCACCACCACCACCACCACCACCACCACCACCACCACCACCACCACCACCACCACCACCACCACCACCACCACCACCAACAACAACAACAACAACAACAACAACAACAACAACAACAACAACAACAACATCTTGGCCTCAGTTGGCTTCCGTGCAAATAAATTGTAAATAGCCTTGAGCATCAGCTACACGTGACATTATGTGGTGGAGGTGGACGTTCCCCGTACCCGTCAAGAAGCTTCGCAGCGTTCACAACGCCGTCAATGCATCGTCGGCTCCTGCTGGCGGCTCTTTGTCTGCGCAAGCCTCTATACGCCCAAGGCCACGACTTACGCCAAACCCCCCCCTCGGGATCCGGCCATTCTCACCGGACTCGGCAGTCCTGATGTTGACGACTGGCTCCGCTTGTACGAATGTGTCAGCACAAGTCACAGGTGGGATCCGACTGTTATCTGAACCTGCGACATCTCTGACAAGACTCTGCTACTCCCGCTCACCTTCTCCCTCCCGCCGTCAATCTAGTTCGCCTCCTTCACGCCGTGCTTGTTTTACACACAAGCTGTGCCTGATGGCAATTACATGGTCGCACCAATTCCGACCATTATGCTTAAACATGGCGTTACTGTTCCGCACACTTTGCTAAAAGAAGAGAAGCAACTTTATTGAAATAAAGATTGTGCTTGGTTACTGCGGTGGAGCCCCTCTTCCAAGGCCCCACTGGCTATTGCGGCGCGCCGGGCCTGGTCGAGGGTCGCCAATTGTGTTCCCAAGACCAGTTCGGAGAGTTGCGCCTCTCACGACCAATTGCCGAATGTGTCGTTAAGTAACGGCGAGACACACTCTGCTGACAATTACTAGCAACCGCACCTGCCTTCCCCTTGCAATATTGCGCTAACCGCGCAAGTCCTCCTACAAACGATCTCACTGGCCGAAATTAGCTCGCTGCAGGGTGATCAGGTCGAGCCCTTCACAGTCGAAGATTGTTGCAGCTCAGCCCATCCTGCGACGTCATCCCACGGCAGTGGCGTCGACATTGAGACGATGATTTCCTCTGACTTTACACCTACTCAAGCTGAAGCCCTCTGCCGCGTTCTTGAAGGCTATCGCGACATTTTTTACTTTGAAAATCAACCCTCAGGCCAGACGTCCGCAGTGACCCATCGCATAAAGACTGGCGATGTAAACCCTATTCACCGACGCTCATATCGTGTTTCCGCGTCGGAACGAGCAGCTATTCAACGGGAAGTACAAAATATGCTTGAAAAGGACATTATCGAGCCTTTCTGTAGTCCCTGGGCTTCTCCCGTCGTACTTGTCAAAAAGAAGAATGGCAGGTGACGCTTTTGTGTATATTATCCCCACCTGAACAATATAAAAAAAGGGCGTTTACCCTTTGCCACGTATTGATGACGCTCTAGACTGCCTGTACGGTGCCACCTATATTTCTTCTATCGGCCTACGGTCCGGGTACTGGCAGATTGCCGTCGACGAGTTGGACCGAGAGAAGACTGCATTTGTTACCCCTGACGGTCTTTATCAGTTCAAGGTCATGCCTTTCGGTCTCTGTAACGCACCGGCCACCTTCGAACGAATGATGGACTCTTTGTTTCAGGGGTTCAAGTGGTCCACCTGTTTGTGCTATCTGGACGACGTCATCGTTTAGTCGTCCACATTCGACACGTACCTAGACCGTTTTTCAGCGATTCTTGACGTGTTCCGCCGGGGCAGTCTTCAGTTGAACTCTTCAAAATGTCACTTCGCTCGCCGCCAAATCACCGTCCTTGGCCACCTCGTAGATTCGGGCCGTTACGAACTTTACTGTTCTGCAATCAACAAAGACGTTCGCAGGTTTCGTAGGGCTGTGCTCTTATTTCCAGCGCTTTGTCAAAGATTTTGCGTCCATTGCACGTCCCCTTACCGACCTCTTGAAGAAAGAAGTTTTCGTGGGGTTCTAATCATGCCGCATCTTTTTCGGATCTCACTACTCTCCTTACCACGCCTGCCAATCCTGGCCCACTTTGACCCGTCTGCTTTAACGGAAATTCGAACTGATGCCAGTGGTTACGGCATTGGAGCTGAGTTAGTACAACGCCAGCGTGGATACGATCGCGTTATATAGCCTATGCCAGCCGACTTCTACCATCCGCCAAGCGCAATTATTCAATCACCGAGCGCGAGTGCCTCGCTCTTGTGTAGGCAGTTGCGAAGTTTCGTTCATATATTTGTACGGACGCCCATTCTGTGTCATCACTGATCACCACGCTCTCTGATGGCTATCCTGGCTCAAGGACCCCACGGGACGACTCGCTCGCTGGGCTTTACGCCTGCAAGAATATACTTTCTTCGTGGTATACAAGACGGGGCGCTTGCACCGGGATGCAGATTGTTTGTCCCGCTATCCCGTGGAAGATCCGTGAGACGCGGACGCCATCGCTTCCGTTTTCTATGTGTCGCATTTTCTTCAAATCGGCCACGAGCAACGCCGCGATCCTTCGTTACGAGCCCTCATCGACCGGCTGGAGTCAACGTCTGGTGACGCCTCTCTCCGGATATGTGACTTTCGCGTATAATTCATCGAGTCACGACACCGCCGGCTATTCTTCCTTCTAGCTCCTATACCGCTGAGAACCCGCGCTGGGGTGGACACCTTGCTGCCCTCTCCCGCACGTTCAGCCACTAAATACGCCCGCGACGCGATCGCACACGCCGACCACGCGCGCCAGTTCGCCCTCACCCGTCTAGAGGCCTCACAGGAGCATCAGAGACGCCTCTATGATTGCCACCATCGGGACGTGCAATTTTCTCCGGATTCTCTGGTGCTTCTCTGGTCACCCATCCGCATGTGGGCCTTTCCGAAAAGCTGCTGTCGCGTTACACTGGTCCAACCCGCCGGGGTGGCTCAGTCAGCTAAGGCGTTGCGCTGCTGAGCACAAGGTTGCGGGATCGAATCCCGGCCCCGGCGGCCGCATTTCGATGGAGGCGAAATGCAAAAACGCCCGTGTGCTTGCGTTGTAGTGCACGTTAAAGAACCCCAGGTGGTCAAAATTAACCCGGAGCCCTCCACTACGGCGTGCCTCATAATCAGAACTGGTTTTGGCACTTAAAACCCCAGAAAGAAGAAGTTACACTGGTCCATACCGTGTGGTGCTACAAGTGACCGATGTCACATATGAAATCATCCTCGCCGACCCCTCAGCGTCGTCGTCAGCTGCAAGTGACATCGTTCACGTAGCGAGACTAGAGCCATATCACACACCTTTCACCGCCGATGTGTAGCTTAAGCACGGGGCGGTACTTCAATTGCCGGGGGTGATGATACGGAACATCCAGGACAGTGGGGCTGTACTTAAGAGGAGGAAGACGACGTGTTCCCGCTTGATATAGCGTCGCCATCCTGGCCTCCGTTGACTTCCGTGTAAATAAATTGTAAATAGCCTTGGGCATCAGCTGCACGTAACAATATGCATATGCACATAAACAAACAGCTCCTATGGACTCAGGCAAAGTCAAGTCTACACACAAAAAAAAAAGATTATAAAATGCGCTGGCATGCGCGGAAACGCACAGCGCTACGCTATCCCCACAGACATGACGTTCCGAGTGCGCCCACAACCACATAAAGTTTCTGAGGTGTACACTTAATTAACTGCTATCGCCGTGATATGCACAGCCTCTCTCTGGTTATAGACACTAAATGTTATCTTTGGTTTGCGCTAGCCATGACTTGGTTTCGGCTGACAGACAAGTCACGAAGTTCACAAATGTCACGGCTGGCACATGCACACCCTTCCACATCCCACGAACCAGCACGTACAGGTTGCAGCCCCATTGGCTTGTCCTTCACAGTACGTTAGCTGCTCTCCGTGAGACCAGGTGGATGCGATTTTCAGGTGTCTAAAGCATTGGGATATCGTGGTGAAAATGACGCCAAGGTAGCGGTATCGTCCCATCCATGAGACATGCTCGCCACTGTGCAGCAGTATTGGCGCGTTGGGCTCAGATCCTGAAAACTGAAGGGCCGCCGATTTTTTTCGAATTGAAAATTAGGCCTAGGTTGGACAGGTAGGATGAAGATACTGTAAATACGTGTTGCACGTCCACAATTCACTCTGCAACAAGAACAATATCGTCCGAAAACACCAGCCTGGCCAGTGTCCATGCGCTTGGGAATCCTTCAGACTGGTATGATTGAGTGAAAATCTTACGCCACAGTTGAGCAGACGCCGCTTCACCCCGGATACATAGAGCATGCACAACAATGGGGAAAGAACAAGGACATTCCTGCTTTAGACCACGGTTCACTACTACTGGTTTCGTTGTGACATCACAGAACCTGCAAACCACAGTATTTCCGCTGTACAGCCGGGGGTAGTAGGTCCGTTCATACGTGCGGCATGCCCCTGCAGATTCGCCGTTTGTTTGGAGCAGGAGGACATGTGGTACGCTGTCGTAAGCTTTGAGAAACACCCAAGAAGCATCCGTCAAGACCATGTGACACCTTCCGAGCTATTTTGATCAGCTGCGTGAACATGAAAAGGTTGGTCTCCAGACTCCTATTTTCTCTGAATACATTTTGTAACTCCGTGAGGACTCCCTTATGCTCCACCCACGCACTCATCAAGCTCTTCACAATCTGGGCAAACAGTCGGTAAAGGACGGTTGCCACTGTTAGCGGGCGGTAATACCGAAGGACGCCCCCGTCGTCGTCTCTCCTGCATGAGAGGGTCACTCAGTGGGAGCCTCGCACTAGAGTCTGGGCGGGCCCTCTCTCTTGGGTGCTCAACCCGCACCCGCGCTGCGAAGGAGAGTTTTCCTGGTGTTACACGCTTACACGCTGGCATCGTCAATGTTGGCGCAGCTTATACCCGGCGCATACACATTTATGATGAGAGAAGGTTCAGCATTGGTGGCGAGTATAATCGCCTCAAACTGAGAATATCGTCTTCTAGCTGGTGTCTAGGGCCGAAACAGTCAGGTGCCGGTTGTTCGGCACTTTGCTGAGGTTGCATACGAAGCTGTTGCTGAGGATTTAGAGCTTCGCTTCCTTTCATCAGAACCGTCCAGCTGTGACAAGTTGGTATGCGCAACACATGAGCTGCGCGTGAACTCTCGCAGAGTGCGCCAGCGAAATGCTTGGCGGGACAAAGAAAGAGGTACGAGACGCGCTGATCGGTCGGCGTATATGGCGAATCGCCTGAACAGATAGGCAGTCAAAACGCTCCCCTCCGACGAATGCCAGCTGGCTTGGCGGGACTATATATAGCTGGGCTGCAAAATATATGTGCAAGTATTAGTGCAGTGAAAAATATAGCTGATCATGACTACACTCAGCTGAAAGCACTCACAAAACGGTCGACAGAACGGGACGAAGACATACTGTCCTCACTAGTACGACCACTACCAGTCCTTCGACAAGAGCTAGCCGCCAACCAGCGGCCGGCCTCCAAAAACACCTCGGAGAGCACCTGCAGGCCCTGTGCCATTCTGCCTATGATAGCAAAGACCCAGCTTACGCCGACGGAAGAGGACAACACTTGAGAGGTGTCCCGGTTGGCCATCGACAGAGCAGTGACGCACATCAGTGCGAAGACGACCCAAGGGCTCGACGGCATCTCGGCAGGCCTCATGAAGTCTTTTGGCGACACAGCTTGAGAACACCCCGCTGTCTTTTTCGCTGGAATTTTGGCAGGTGAAGCGGTTCCTGCGGATTGGCTGTGCGGCAATTGCTGTCGCCAGGTAATAGCACTTCCCTTGATCTTGTCCGCCGACGCACGTCCTCCGAAATGCAGCGCATGATGTTCTCGTTTCCGCTGTGCAGCCCGTTGATGACCACGAGATACACCACACAAACCACGACGGGAAACTCTGATATGTCGCCGAATTGCCATATATGTTCGCTACGTGGGCGTACGCAATCTAGTTTAGTGTATACTGAATCGCTTACAAGCACACTTAGCGCACCCGATCAGATCGAATGATTAATCATGATTAATTAATGATTAATAATAGCTAAATCAGATCAGAATGATTACGTGGCAATTGAAATCTGGATTTCATGTTAATTTCACGACACTAGTTTGATTATTAGAAGATAAAATTGAGGTCAGATTTCAGTGTCTCTTTATTTCGCGCCGACGCCCCAACACCGATACATTGGTGTGATGTCACGGGTTTCAATGTATTTTTTGTGTATTTTGGTCACGTAGGGGGAGGGGGGGGGGAGGGCTCAGTAAACTTCACGAAACTTGTCATGCGCATTTTTTATGTCAATATGTTGTGACGTCAAAATTTATGATGTCATGGCGAGCTTGTGCGGGAACATTCGAGGAGGCGTCGCCACCTCTCAATAGATTTTGCGCTTTTACTGGCTTACCACGCCTTATGGTAACTGACTTTTTACAAGCGAAGCTTGTTTATGTCTAGCCTGAACGTCTGTGTCTTTTGGCAGAAACTATCATCATCAGCAACGGCTCGAGCGTCGTCGTCCTCTTCCACAGCTAGCACGTTGGCGCCATTCGGCGCAACCGCGCAATCGCGCTCGTGCCATTGCTCCCGCGTTCGTCGTCGTCGTCTCTTCCAGAGATAGCTCCGTTGCCGCTCATCATTCCAGTGAAGAATTTCACTTATCTTCGTCGTCGTAATGGGGAATCGGCGTTTACGCGGTATGAACCATGCTTAAGGGGTATGAGCCATCATTGTCTTACCTGATGGACAGATTTAATTTTGAAGCAATTTATTTTGAAGAATCGCAAGCGGCAATGGCAAGCGGATGCTGCTAAGTACGCCGCCGAGCAAACTCGAGACATTGAACGCAAGTGTTTGTGGTTCGGCAACAACTTGTCCCTCATCAGTGTGATCCGCTCTGACGAACAGCGACACAATGATTTAGAAGTGTTGAATGAAACATACGCTACTAGTGGAGACGACCTTGGTGAATTTAGAGTTTGCGGTATACGTGTAGGAATATTTATTCACGGGAAAACTGCCTGCGTTCAGCACTGTGAACGGATACGTATACCCTTCATTTGTTGTTATCATCCATCTTCATGGAGTGGAAGGGCCGATGATTTTTTGGCATTGCGAAACGGTAACCTTACCAATACAGGTGCAAATATTTGACATAATATGAAGCTATTGTGCACGACATTCGGTTGCTAGCACTTGGAACGCGCGAAAGTCGATGGAGAAAAGAAGCGTCGTTATTTGAGTAAAAGAAAGAAACCAGCAGATCACACCAGGAATTCATTTCCGCATCTTTAGGGCCAGCGCAGTAGCCACGACAGGTTCGGTGTGTGTGGCCGATGAAGCCCATGCCGCCTCACTCCATCAGGAGCCAAACTGAAAGACGTAACGTTTCGATTGTGCTTGCAGCCAGCGCCCGTTAGCCATCATCGAAGACAGACGTGTGTATTGCATGGTGGTGGAACTCGTTTAGCGGCAACAAGATGTATGGGCACTCGCTGTGTCCGGTTGCCTAACGTCGCCCCCTCCACCCCTCCTTTCTTTCTACCGTGAACGTGTACCGGATTCAATCTGGGTCAGAGCAGAGAGGCGGCGTGCAAGAAGGCTGTCGTTGTGTCAAAGGACGCGTACGGCTGCTAGTACATCGTCCGGGGGTGTAGCTCAGATGGTAGAGCGCTCGCTTAGCATGCGAGAGGTACTGGGATCGATACCCAGCACCTCCAAGATATTTTTTTTTCTTTTTCACATGCCTTTCAGGATTCTGAATTTTGTTTTTTGGCTTTTCCCGAATTCTTGTACGTTGCAGTGAAGGCGGGATCGAAACCACGAGGGTGAAGAGATAAGTCCTGAAACAAATTTAACCACTCAGAAAAAAAAAAAAAACAGATAACGGTTCTCGTTTCCCGCTGCCCAACGCATTCGCATGCGACCTACCAGACCATGCGTGTTGTATGCTGGCAAACTATAGTGACACCGAGGCCATGATCCTTCGGCGGCGTCGGGTCAGAGGGTCGCATAGTTCTCGCTTCTTCGACATTGAACATGAACTTGATGCGGCTATTCTAAAGTGCATTGACGGAACTGTTCCACAGGGTCTGACACCTGTTCCACACGCTCCTATATACCCCCCTTAATTCTGCGGGTTCTTCCCATACTTGGCGTTGTCCATTTCTGGAGAGAGTTAGTCACGTGCATCCATTTTCTTAAGGAGTGCAAAGAAAAAAAAAAAAGAGACACTCTATTAGTTACTTAGAATATGCCAAGTATAAACTGTTCATTACCTTGCTAACACCTCTACTATGTCATAGATTCCGGCCTGGACTCCCTTATCTAGGAGATGTGAGACAGAACTAGGCCCGGATGCCAGTAATTGATTTCGAAAATCAGGATGATTTCACTACCACTACCACCTGGATATTAGTAACCCGCAGCTAATAACGGCAAGATTCGTCGCAATAACTAAGGTCGGCTGGCTTGTAGCATAATGAAAGATCGACTGCTCGATCCCTAGTGTACGAAGTGTTTGTGTGCAGTGAACATTTCCGTAACGCAACACGCTTGAAAACGGAATACATGACGAACATCATCGCAGTACGTCACCGTTGTTCCTCGCAGCAACACATAAGAGGTACTGCATATGGCTATAGATCCAGCGCTAGGCGACGTCTCTGCACATGTAACTTAATAGTTGTCTTCGTTCAGATGAAATCTAACAAGTACGATAGCTAACGTGTGCAAGCTTATATTAAACTGGTCCAAGGTTGTCCCAGAAGAAGAGGGTATAGGTCACGAGGTTTGCTCCTGCGAACGTGATGTGTGGCTTTCCCTTATAACCTTTTTTGTTCGCGCGCCAGAGGGCGGATCTTCGCGCAACTTGCTCCCGTAGGGAACAATACGGTAACTCTCAGTTCTGTAAGGAGCCAGTGCCACATGCCGGAATTTAGGCACACTTGGGTTGCGACCAGTTTCTGCAACTGAAACCAGATGGCGGCAACAAGTATAATTTGCCTATAGGGGAGCCTACG